>NC_092181.1:27733369-27865869 GCF_043641665.1 Enoplosus armatus | reverse complement strand
CAACTATTCAGATAATCGATTAATCATTTCAGTCGTGTTTTGAAAAGACTTAATGCTGGATGAAGTGAGTGCAGAGGTGCAGCTAATGAAGCAGGACACATGACTGATCAGTGTCTCCGCTGTTTCACTGCTTTATGGTGCAGGAGGGACAGAAGTCCATCAGTTTACTGCCGTCATGTGAGAGACACGGACGTGTCCATCAGCTGACTGCAGTCTGTCTCTCACCTCTTTGCTCTTTGCAGGATTCCCTCCGTTCGGAATTCCTTTTCCTTTTCCTGCAGCCTCATCAGGAATGTCCTCGCTCTTCATCTCTCCAACTTCCGACTCAACTCTTCCCAAAACTACTTCCAAAAAGTTGTTTGACCGCCACTCGGAGGGTTTCCAGACTCTGTGTCTCTGCGGGACAAAAGTCCAAACGTCTCAGCTTCTGTTGTAAACGTCACCATCTGTGAGGATCCGCATCACATGTCTTCCTCTCCGCTGCACACCGACAGTTCACCTCCGTCAGGCTCCGGTCCGACCCCGAACTGATCCGAGCTGCTGTTTGTCCTGCTCTCATAAACCAGGACCCGTGCTGCCTTCAGGGGCCGGAGGAAATAGGGACGATCACAGGCAGTGACGTGGGAACATGTTTAAAAAAGGCAGATAAATAAAACAAAAGTGACATCACACTTGTTGATTTTATTTATTTGTATTCATCTCACGACCCCCCAGATGTACCTCGTGACCCCCCCCGGGGGTCCCTCGTGTCAAGTTGTTTCTGTTTGACTGAATGAAGCTTTTTGTTGCAGTTTTTCCGACTTTAATCGGGGGCAGTGGAGGCAACACGAGGCGTCATGTGACTCACAGCCGCGGGACAAAGGAAACAGAGAGACATTTAAAGACTGGAAATATAAACGGAAGTTATTGTTTTCAGATTAACGACGTCGTTCCTGTTCATCTGCAGGAGACACGTTAAAGGAAAAATCCACCTTAAAACAGATTTCACAGTGACGTCACCGAGCCGATGACGTCACCAGGGCTCAACACTGTAAAAAGTGTTTCCGTTCAAAGCTTTAGCTTCTCTGTTGTGACTGAAGTCTGAAGTCGGATGCTGATCTGATGAATCTGATGATTTAACATTTACATTTGTTCTCTCAGTTTCTTCATGAAACGAACAGGAAATACATTCTTATTTATGTGAAAATAAAAGTTTATTGCCAAGTAACAAACATTACAAGGAATTTGCCGTGGTTTGAAGGTGCTATTGTTGTGACAACAAATATGTAGAATATAAAAGGTAAAATAAGAATAAAAATAAAATCATTAAAAAATCATTAAAGTCAAAAACTACAAAGTTCAACCAAAACAAAGTCAGCTGAGTCAAACCGGAAGTTCCTGAAACACTGAAATTAAAGGTTTGTAGTATTTTCATGAAAAGCAAAACCATCACTTTTTGTAGTACATGTTTGATTCTCACACTCAATATTCTGTGAAATTTATTTTAGGGTGGAATTTCAAAAACCTTCAGCTGAGCAAGTTCTGACATTTTTATAGTGTGAACTTATTATGACATGAATTGTAATTTAAATAGGAGTTATTTAAAATAACAGCTGCTGCACAGTGTTTTTAACCCGTCTGTCAGTTGTGTTTAAAGCCACCAGTCACATCATTCTCTCATGTATTTATGGGTTTGAACAGCTGCAGAGGATTCAGACACTTTTCTTGACTGAAGTTTTAATGAAACACGTTTGATCTGAAGTCTTCAATGTTTGTCTCCATTTTGAATATTTGTGCCAGTGTTTGTGTGGATCTGCTGCCTCCTGCTGGTCACTCTGCCGTCGGACGCTCAGATCTGATCTGCAGCTTCACTCTGACTGTGTTCAGGGTGGTAATGTCTTTATTTATTCAACTTCCAGATGTAAAACTGACGTTAAAATATATGTATACATTTGAGTCAGTGAAGTACAAGTACCTCAAAATTGTACATAAGTACAGTACTACAGGTAGATGTACTTGGTTGCTTACTGCCCCCAGTCCAGTGATTCTCAGCAACTCCAATCTCTCCAAACTCCGAATCACTGAAGTTACGAAGGTAACTATGGTTCTGTTTCATTCCTCCCTGACTGCAGGAAGTGGATAATCTCCTCGCGCTCGCCGTGAACAAAGTCACGTGCGTGACATGGAGGCTACCTGCTTGTGCCAAGTAGAAATACCACGTGGTCGTCGACACTCAGCCTCTCCGAATCTTCTCGATTCTGATCCAGGAATTCACAGAACCGTAGTTACCTACGTAACCTCCCTTCCGTTTCATTCCTTCCTGACTGCCAGACGCACTAAACAAAGTGGATGATTCGTACCAGCAGAGTCTCAAGGAAACAGACACCCGCCTACTGGTCGAGATCCAGAACATAAAAGACGATAAAACCCTGAGAAGGTGCAAGGTGCTGCCCAAGGTGCCGCACAGATCTCTGATAGTGGCACCCACCTGGTAGAATGACAGATAGATCTGAAGGGGCAGGTCTACCTGCTACCTACCAACCCAGTGGGAGAGCCTTTGCTTACACAGGGCCCATGCCTTGTTTTTCCCTTTGTAGCAGACAAACTGCTCTGAGCACCTAAAGCTTGGCGTGGCCTCAATGTACAGCTGTAATGCCCGAACTGGACACAACAAATTGGCCCTTTCCTCCACTTCAGATCCAAACGGGGAAGAATGGTGTGATAATGGCATGATCGTGTGTTTCACTGCTGAAGACCAGACTGAAGGCAAAACGCGCAGAAACAAGCAGGAAGTGGAACGAGTCCAATATCGTTCAGTCACCTTCAACCAACCTTCAGTTGGTCCCTCTGAATAAAAAGGGCACAGTTCCAACACGGTTCATCTGATGTGGATTTAAACGTCCATGAATCTGCTGGAAATCATAGAGACACTTATTAAAACTTCTCACAATGCCTCATAATCATACAATTCAGACTTCAGTATCAGAGTAATCCGTTTCCACGGTTACAGTGCAAACAGGAACTGCCAGTAGTTAATGCAGCGTGACTTTTCATGGTGCAGATTCACCAAAATGTAAAGAAATATAGACAGTCCACTGACTCCATGGGAACATTGCATTTCCTGTTTACATCACCCAAAGCATGATGGGAACTGTTGTCCTAAAAACTCTACACATATTCATCCTATCTGTAATAAAGTAAAAAAAACAATAGAGTGAAAAAAAATCAACTGATATGTTGATGGTCCATCAAGGTGGTTCAGTTCTCTCTCCTGCATCCAGTCATGTACAGAGATTTACTACTTCAAATAGAGCTGCAACAAAACAATTCATTCATTAAACGATCGACAGAAAATTGGTTACAGTTCTGATAATCGAATAATCATTGAAGTAATAATCATTTTACTAATATTAATTATTAGTAGGAGGTATGCAGAATCAGTAGGTGGAGGCGGGACAAACTTCAATAATGACCAATCACATCATTTTCATTTATGTTTCAGGAAACACTGAAACTCCATTATTGTCTGTTGCCACAGTTGAATTTCAGCATTACGTGACGTAACTCGAGTAACAGGTAAAGAATGTGTGTCGTAGGCGTCAAGAAATCAAATCAGCACCAGATCCTGGTCTGATTTTAGTCTCAGAGGGGACAGGGACTCTCAGCACATCAGTTACTGTCTTCACTGTTGGTACAGACTGTGAACCAACAGTCCTCAGCTCGACAGTGTGACAGAGAAACAGTGTGTGAGCTCTTGCTGTCTGTTCATACCTGAGAGTTTCCAGTCTCCAGCGCGGATCCTCCAGTCCGGTGGAGGGCTGTTCATTCCCCCATGACCCTGGGAGCTGTGTTGTTTGAGAAAATAGCTCCTAGTCGGGCCACACAGGAAAATTGGTCCAGATTGAGAGTGGTTTCCTGAACCTATACGGAGGGGCATCTTTGGATTCAAGATACCTCGCCCAGATTAGGGAGACCGGGACCCTCTCCTGGAGCCAGGTCTGGCTAAAAACAAAGGGATGACATGGGGCCACGGCCTTGTGGGTCCTCCACTTGCAAGGTTGGACATGAGGGCCAGATGCATTGCCAAGTAAATGCTAGACGATGGCAGGGGCCTTGGCCTGCTGACACCTGATAAGAAAACTGGTTCTGGCCCTGGCTGCAGATGTACCACTCCTGAAAGAACTCTTGTTTTCTACTAAATGATGTATATGTGTTGGATCTTGTTGATGTACCCTCACCATTTGTCAGGCTCCAGATGAGCGTGCGTGATGCATTCAGAGTTCTACATGGGCTTCACTCTTTGGTCTGTTTGGTCTGGACTCAAACAGTCATTTTCAACAGGTTTTCCATTTACACGTCTTTATTTTAAAACCCTGTTTGGTGCTCAGTGTTCAGTGTTGATGTTCACTTTTGAATGAATTAAAATACTTTTTGAATATGTGTCAATTGTATATTTAAACAAGTGTTTGAACACAGGCAGACATACAGATTCTATCAGGTAAGGTATGCATGGACAGCAGCTACAGACGTAGTTGTGCTAAATGATAATATATGGGCTGCAAAGCTCCAATGCCCCGTTTCTTCTTACTCAGCGATTTGGCAAAAGTACAAATGTAGTCAGTCTGCTTGAGTCGACACGACAACCATGAGGCTCTTTTTACGAGACCGTACCAGATAAGATGAATCTCTAACCAGTGTTTCGCCAGTTATCAAGGGGCTCCATGTGATCACAGCTGATGGGGGCTACAGTCCAGTGAGAGCTGCTCCACTCTAACTGATCCTGCCTGGATGAGACGTTCACATTTAATGCACAGCAGTTGAAGCTTCACTTGATGCTCACTGCCTCTGTAGATCATCCACTGCATGAACGCCTATCTATACACACCTTTCTGTTTTGTCTAGCTGTCAACACATCCACATTTATATAAACGTTTTGAGACATTGAGTGTACAGAGCTTTTGGTGAGGAGGTTCACGCAGAGCGACACCTGCTGGTCATTTCTTGTAACTACCTTTGGCGTGCCTGCTGTCGGTTCTATGCAGTTGTTCTTCCTGATTATTAAGAACAGAGGCAAAAATGCCAGGGCCAATTTTTTTGTCCCAGTCCAGCCCCGATTCCCAATGATTGAGATTGAAAGGGAAATAAGATGAGCATGCACTGCTTTAAAGTTGAATGAATCTGTTTCCTTCAAATACGTCTAATAAACGAATCATCTTGAATGGATGAATGCCGTGTCTCCTAATTAGACCAGTTGTCTACAAAGCCCACATCGTTTGATGGACACCACCTCGACAGCCAGCGGCTGAACATATCATCACTGGTCAGATTAGCTGGGGGCCCAGAGAAAACTACGGAGTCAGACACTGATTTTGCAAACTGCCTTTATTTCTTCATTTGGCCTCAAAAAACATGATTTATTTGTTTTCCAACAAAAACAAGAGAGTCAGGATTATTTTCCTGTGTACTTCCAATCGTTTTACATAAATAATTGATGACTATAACATCTCCCATGTATCTATCTATCTATCTATCTATCTATTTTTTTACACATTAATAATCATCAAACATAATTTTTGTACATTAACAATATACAAAATAAAACATTGGGTTCTGACTTTCCACCAAAATCCAGACATGATGTGTTTGTAGTCGGATGAGAAACTGAAGTGAAGCCTTGATTGAATCCAGACTTTGTTCAGGTTTTATCTTCTTCTTTCTGTTTGTTACAAGCAAATCTGTTATAATATGAGAGAAGGCTGGTATTGATGGTGATACCCAAACTTCAGAGAGATAACTTTACACATGCAGCATCAATTTATATTTTTAAAAAGATTTGGAAATCAACTGCAATACTCCATCGTTCCACAGGGTGGAGCTGTAACAGAACTCAAAACAGAAATATCCATTTTGAATGTCTTCGTCTGCAGTTTATGTTGTCACGAACAGGAGTTTGAGTTCCGATTATCTGGATGAATCAAAGAATAAAGTCCAGGTTCAGGTCCAGGTTATGGTTCCAGGTCCAGGTCCAGCTCCAGGTCCAGGTTCAGCTTCCAGGTCCAGGTCCAGGTGGAGGAAGTGGCTGCGTGTGGAGCAGAAGGAGTGGAGGAGTCTCAGTGTGTCTGCAGAGACAGTCCAGATACCCTGATGATACATACACAGGGATGATGGTGGACTTGACATTGTGTCTGACAGTGGAGCTGATCTCAGAGCAGTTCAGACTGCAGCACTGAGAGTCATCTCCACTTGTTGTGATTCCTCTGTCAGTCGCTGCTGGATGAAGCTCTCCTCTCCACTCTGCCTCCCAGTAACATGGCCCAGTCAGAGTCTCTCCTCACACAAGCTGCTGCTGCTGCTTCAACCTCTGTGGACCATCAGGACACAGCTGAGCCTCTCAACACCACCACCTTCCTGATCACTCCCACTCCGACAGAGATCACCAGCTGATGAGAGACAGAAGACAGACAGCAGAAGTCATGAATCAGTGTTTACAGAGACTCCCTGCATCAGCTGTCAGTCAGTGATGCAGCACATCCAGTATGAAGACCAGCAGGGACCTCAGTCCTGCTCAGACCAGAAGTGGAGCGGCTGTGCAGCGTAGCCAGCTTCCTCTCAGCTCTCATGTTAACGTATTGGAGTGAACACACTGAGCAGGAAGCTCACAGACCTGCAGAGACTTTAGACATCGAGTCTGTTTACTCTGCAGATTTCCCTGAAGTACACACGGGAGATAAAGTGCTGAGAGTCCCTGAACGCATCATTACTGCAGAAACAGAGAGATATTCACTGCTCACTGTAAGGACGGATTTACTGTCAATGTTCAAAGCTGTGAAAACCATTTCATCTACTTTTGAAATGTTACATGACAAATATGTAAATATGGAGTCTGTTAAAAAAACATATTTGGACAAAACCAAAGACAAGTGGACAGACAACTATATGATGTTAAAGGTCCAACATGTTCAGACAAAGACTGATCTCAGAGCAGTGACGAAGATGAACTGATCAATTGTTTAGCGTTGAAGTGAGAGAACAAACACTCTGAGATCAGATTTGATGGTAGGACAGTTTGATGAATGAGGACCGGTGTCTCTACACATCTTGTAATGCTGTCAGCTGTAATCCAGCTCTAATTCTGTCAGACATGAACACAACAGTCGTCTTCACATGTGATCACAACAAGATTCTGGCTGATCTGATTGGCTGGCTGGTGTCTCTCTCTCTGTGTCTTTCTGTCCAATCCTGAAGCCGGTCACCATTCTGCTCTCACAGCTTCACTGAGGAGGTCGGAGGTTTACAGGAAAAACCTGTAAAGTCCAACACTCTACTGACCTCAGAGTCTCCAGTCTACAGTGTGGACTCTTCTTCAGATCAGACAGCAGCTTCACTCCTGAATCCTGCAGCTTGTTTCCTCTCAGCTCCAGCTCTCTCAGATGGGAGGGGTTGGACTTCAGAGCTGAGGCCAGAGAAGCACAGCTGATCTCTGACAAACTGCAGCCCCACAATCTGAATAAAGAATACATGATGAAGATAAAAATCTATTTACAATCCAATCAGATGTGTTCAGGTTTTAAATGTGCAGCTCAACATTACTATGTCCTAATCAATGAGCTTTTCCCTCAAATGAGTGACTTTGTGTTATTGTGGATCATCATGATGTCAGCCTTCTACAGACATCATCCAAATGTCAGCACAACATTCAGACACCTATTCATGTCAACAGAGATTAATAACATGCTGCTGATCTCAGTCAAGTCTGGAACTACAAACTATATTGATCCTTTAAACAGCTGCATTTGGAAATATGCATGGATCTCTGTGTTCTCGTGTGTGTGTGTGTGTGTGTGTGTTCTGAAGGATCAATATCACTGATCAGATATTATTTAAAACAAATATTAGTTCAGAGGATCTTCTGTATACAGATGTGACCATTTACCAAAAATCATAAACATTCATTGACTTTAACAACTAACAGAGGAAACATGTTCCACAGTTTCTTTAAGATACAGACGTCTGTTGTGACTGCAGAAACATGAAAACATGAACAAAAGGAAATGTACAACTTTATGGAGGTAAGTTGTGTATGAATATGAATTAGGTTCAACTGTTAATGAAACATATCAGATCTACAATAGAAGCAGAGAGTCAGTGAACTGACCTCAGAGTCTCCAGTCTACAGTGTGGACTCTCCAGAAAACCACACAGCAGCTTCACTCCTGAATCCTGCAGCTTGTTGAGACTCAGCTCCAGCTCTCTCAGATGGGAGGGGTTGGACTTCAGAGCTGAGGCCAGAGAAGCACAGCTGATCTCTGACAACCAGCAGCCCCTCAATCTGAATAAAGAATAAATGATGTCACTTTAGAAGACAATGTTCCTGCTTGAAATCATTCATTCAATGTTGAAGTGTCCTTGAGCAAGACACTGAACCCTAAGTTGTTTCCCGATGGAGACCAGCACCTTGCATGGCAGCTCGGTCGCCATTGGTGTGTGAATGTGTGAGTGAACGGGTGAATGAGACTTAGCTGTAAAGCGCTTTGGGAACCAACTCCATTAATATTAATGACAACGTGCTGCTGCTTCAATAAAGACGCAGTGACTTCACCTCTTAAACTCTGCCAGCTCCACCAGTGGCTCCATCTATACAAACTCATGTTGTGCAGCCAAACACCAATAAAAACCCACAGAAACTGATTTAAGATTCCACTCAAGATCCCAAAGTTTACAAAGAGGACAAATATGTCAGGATGAATTTTGGGGAAATATGAACAAAAGACATCCACAATATTTCTTTTAGGAAAGGTGGAGTCATAAATTCAAAGCTTCTTCAGTTTAAACTCTTCAGTCAGTATGAGCATCATATAGCTTCATAAAGATGTTGGAAATAGAAAACACTGAATATATTTGTTATTGTCCGAAAGCTGAAATAGAGATTATTTATTTATGTTATATTATGATTAATTTCAAAAAGAAAACAACATGACACAAAAGTTTAAGGTGAAAATCAAGAGTTTCAGAGGCCAAGAGTGAATTATCCAGTGTATGTTTTTCTTGTTATATTGAGGTTTTAAATGTGCAGCTCAATGTTGCTCTGCCACAGTCAATGGACTAAACCACAGAAGAAGAAAATGGACTTCAGCATGAAGATACTCAGTGTGGATCAGTATAATATCAGCCTTATGTCTGCAGTTTAGTGTCACCACAACTTTCACATCATATTAATCTCAGCACAGAAGTAAAACATGGTGTCTGACCTCAGAGTCTCCAGTCTACAGTGTGGACTCTCCAGTCCAGCAGACAGCAGCTTCACTCCTGAATCCTGCAGCTTGTTGTTACTCAGGTCCAGCTTTCTCAGATGGGAGGGGTTGGACTTCAGAGCTGAGGCCAGAGAAGCACAGCTGATCTCTGACAAACTGCAGAGACTCAATCTGAATAAAGAATAAATGATGAAGATAAAAATCTATTTACAATCCAATCAGATGTGTTCAGGTTTGAATTGTGCAGCTCAACATTACTATGTCCTAATCAATGAGCTTTTCCCTCAAATGAGTGACTTTGTCATTGTGTTATTGTGGATCATCATGATGTCAGCCTTCTACAGACATCATCCAAATGTCAGCACAACATTCAGACACCTATTCATGTCAACACAGATTAATAACATGCTGCTGATCTCAGTCAAGTCTGGAACTACAAACACTATATTGATCCTTTTAACAGCTGCATCTGGAAATATGCATGGATCTCTTTGTTCTTGTGTGTGTGTGTGTGTGTGTGTGTGTGTGTGTTCTGAAGGATCAATATCACTGATCAGATATTATTTGTCAAAATATATTGAAGTTAACATCATCAAAGAAATAGTTCTACTCCAGAAAGTAAACTTTATCAATTGAAAACAAATATTAGTTCAGAGGATCTTCTGTATACAGATGTGACCATTTACCAAAAATCATAAACATTCATTGACTTTAACAACTAACAGAGGAAACATGTTCCACAGTTTCTTTAAGATACAGACGTCTGTTGTGACTGCAGAAACATGAAAACATGAACAAAAGGAAATGTACAACTTTATGGAGGTAAGTTGTGTATGAACATGAATTAGGTTCAACTGTTAATGAAACATATCAGATCTACAATAGAAGCAGAGAGTCAGTGAACTGACCTCAGAGTCTCCAGTCTACAGTGTGGACTCTCCAGTCCATCAGACAGCAGCTTCACTCCTGAATCCTGCAGGTTGTTGTCACTCAGGTCCAGCTCTCTCAGATGGGAGGGGTTGGACTTCAGAGCTGAGGCCAGAGAAGCACAGCTGATCTCTGACAAACTGCAGCCCCTCAATCTGAATAAAGAATAAATGATGTCACTTTAGAAGACAATGTTCCTGCTTGAAATCATTCAGTGTTTAATAATCTGTTCAGAGCTGAAGAAGCTTTAGAATGTAGAAGTTTAGAAAATGGAAACTCCAAACACCTGAACCCAACAGGATGCAGGTTCAAAACTGTCAAATACAAAAAGTGAAAAAGAGCTCTCATTAATATTAATGACAACGTGCTGCTGCTTCAATAAAGACGCAGTGACTTCACCTCTTAAACGCTGTCAGCTCCACCAGTGGCTCCATCTATACAAACTCATGTTGTGCAGCCAAACACAAATAAAAACCCACAGAAACTGATTTAAGATTCCACTCGAGATCCCAAAGTTTACAAAGAGGACAAATGTGTCAGGATGAATTTTGGGGAAATGTCAACAAAAGACATCCACAATATTTCTTTGAGGAAAAGTGGAGTCATAAATTCAAAGCTTCTTCCGTTTAAACTCTTCAGTCAGTATGAGCATCATATAGCTTCATAAAGATGTTGGAAATAGAAAACACTGAATATATTTGTTATTGTCTGAAAGCTGAAATAGAGATTATTTATTTATGTTATATTATGATTAATTTCAAAAAGAAAACAATATGACACCAGAATTTAAGGTGAAAATCAAGAGTTTCAGAGGCCCAGAGTGAATTATCCAGTGTAGATGTTTCTTGTTATATTAAGGTTTTAAATGTGCAGCTCAATGTTGCTCTGCCACAGTCAATGGACTAAACCACAGAAGAAGAAAATCCACTTCAGCATGAAGATACTCAGTGTGGATCAGTATATCAGCCTTATGTCTGCAGTTTAGTGTCACCACAACTTTCACATCATATTAATCTCAGCACAGAAGTTAAACATGGTGTCTGACCTCAGAGTCTCCAGTCTACAGTGTGGACTCTCCAGTCCAGCAGACAGCAGCTTCACTCCTGAATCCTGCAACTTGTTGAGACTCAGGTCCAGCTTTCTCAGATGGGAGGGGTTGGACTTCAGAGCTGAGGCCAGAGAAGCACAGCTGATCTCTGACAACCTGCAGCCCCTCAATCTGAATAAAGAATACATGATGAAGATAAAAATCTATTTACAATCCAATCAGATGTGTTCAGGTTTTAAATGTGCAGCTCAACATTACTATGTCCTAATCAATGAGCTTTTCCCTCAAATGAGTGACTTTGTCATTGTGTTATTGTGGATCATCATGATGTCAGCCTTCTACAGACATCATCCAAATGTCAGCACAACATTCAGACACCTATTCATGTCAACACAGATTAATAACATGCTGCTGATCTCAGTCAAGTCTGGAACTACAAACTATATTGATCCTTTAAACAGCTGCATTTGGAAATATGCATGGATCTCTGTGTTCTCGTGTGTGTGTGTGTGTGTGTGTGTGTGTGTGTGTGTTCTGAAGGATCAATATCACTGATCAGATATTATTTGTGAAAATATATTGAAGTTAACATCATCAAAGAAATAGTTCTACTTCAGAAAGTAAACTTTATCAATTGAAAACAAATATTAGTTCAGAGGATCTTCTGTATACAGATGTGACCATTTACCAAAAATCATAAACATTCATTGACTTTAACAACTAACAGAGGAAACATGTTCCACAGTTTCTTTAAGATACAGACGTCTGTTGTGACTGCAGAAACATGAAAACATGAACAAAAGGAAATGTAGAACTTTATGGAGGTAAGTTGTGTATGAACATGAATTAGGTTCAACTGTTAATGAAACATATCAGATCTACAATAGTAACAGAGAGTCAGTGAACTGACCTCAGAGTCTCCAGTCTACAGTGTGGACTCTCCAGTCCATCAGACAGCAGCTTCACTCCTGAATCCTGCAGCTTGTAGTTGTCACTCAGGTCCAGCTCTCTCAGATGGGAGGGGTTGGACTTCAGAGCTGAGGCCAGAGAAGCACAGCTGATCTCTGACAAACTGCAGTCTGTCAATCTGAATAAAGAATAAATGATGTCACTTTAAAAGACAATGTTCCTGCTTGAAATCATTCAGTGTTTAATAATCTGTTCAGAGCTGAAGAAGCTTTAGAATGTCAGACGCCCTGGCCTCTTGCTCGGACCACATCCATCTTTCACTGTTGTGACGCTATCACGTTGACAAATCCTGTCCACATATACCAACACCTGGCAACGTACTCAAAACTGCTTCTGTGATAGTTCCCGCTGCAGAAGGTGTCTCCAGGAACACATTTTGCCATGATGACACACAGACACTCAATAATAACATGGTGCTGATCTCAGTTAAGTCTGCAATTAGAGGATCATTATCAACTCAGACATGTTGGAATAAAAAACTGTTAATTATTTCATTCATTACATGATCTTCTTCTTACTGTATTTGGTAGCTTAGTGGGTAAATGTCATTCAGAGGAGAGGTCCAAGTCTTTCTTGAAACAACGGCCACATGCCATATGTACATAAAAGAGTTATCATACATCTTAGTAATCATTCTATCTGTCTGTACCGAGTGTGAAGTGGTCCCTTACTAACACAACTACACTGTAAGAAATGACTTCATAAGTTCAGCTGAAACTAATATGAAGCTTCAGCAGTCTGAGTTAACCAAAACAAGTGGGTGTTACAGACTATTCAGAACCAAAATCCCTCTTTGAGTTACTATTCCTCCACTGAAACAGTGTCAAACACAAAATACTTACTTGACTATATACAGAAAAACTACATGCACTACCAGGAAATACTGGATCTTTGCTTTGATACAGATTGACCCCTCCCTCTATTGACCTCAAAGTCTCCAGTCTACAGTTTTGGCTCTCCAGTCCAGCAGACAGCAGCTTCTCTCCTGACTCCTGCAGGTTGTTGAGACTCAGGTCCAGCTCTCTCAGATGGGAGGGGTTGGACTTCAGGGCTGAGGCCACGACTTCACAGTGAGTCTCTGAGACTCCACAGTCAGAAAGTCTGTCATGACAGATATATTACAAAATATGTTATTATGGAAGAGGACACTTTATATTTACTTCATGGATTAATTGTCAAAACAGTTTGACATATCCTGTTTTGATTAACATCTGCTCGTCATATCAGTGGTTCAGCTAATCTTATCTCACTGTGTTTGACTGAAACAAGAATTCTCATCACTCTCTCTCATACCTGCAGACTTTCAATCTTTGTTTTGCTTTAATCTTGCAGATGAAGGGAGAGAAAATGTCATACATTTAGGCTTCCATAACATCCACAGTCTGTCAGTGTGACCTGATCCCATGTCTCCACAGAGTTAGCATGAGGCCACCTTGATTAGAAAACCATTTTTACAGTTTCACTCAACACACATGGGCACTTTTCTACCAAGAGCGACCGGCCATTTTAATTTCTAAAAAAATAAAATGAATTACTAAAGGCTCAAATGGCAGCTTAGGGGTCCCCTTGTGGCTTTGGGGGCCCTATGCAACCGCATAATCCGCACATAGCAAGAGACGGCACTGGTTGTGATCAAATGCTGTTGTGATAAAACCTCAACCACAACCTCTAAAGTCCTTCATTTGTTTTACCAGGTTTGCATGTTGTCTCCATCACCCAAAGGAAGATAGATACAACAAAAAACTGGATAATGATTTGAAACAGGATCATCTGTGACAAAATACAATGATGAATATTTTTTGCAATGAACATGCAGAACGTTATTTTAAGAATAATTAGAATTTTATAATGTGTGTATATCTGAAGAACTAACCTACTAATCTACACTGATTTATAATGTTAATCACATCTGGACTTACAGAGCCTTTCTGCAGTTCCTCACAGCTGGAATCAGTCTCCGTCGTCCCTTCACTGATGTGTTGTACTTCTTAAGGTCCAACTCATCCAGAACCTCCTCTGACATCTGCAGCATGTAGGCCAGAGCTGAGCAGTGGATCTCAGAGAGTTTCTTCTCTGATCTGTTCTCTGACTTCAGGAACTCTTGGATCTCCTGATGGACTGAGTGGTCGTTCATCTCCATCAGACAGTGGAAGACGTTGATGCTTCTGTCAGGAGAGATATCATCACTGTTCATCTCCTTCAGGTTGTTGATGGCTCTCTGGATGCGTCTTGAACTGCTCTTTGTCCGACCCAGCAGGCCTCCTAAGAGTCTCCGGTTGGACTCCAGAGTGAGGCCATGAAGGAAGCGGACAAACAGGTCCAGGTGGCCATTTTTACTTTGAAGGGATTTCTCCATGACGCTCCTCAGGAAGACATCCAGGCTATCATCGTTTCCAAAAAAGTTAGAAATCTTCTCGAAAGGAGACTTTAATCTTGAGTCCCTGTATTTGTAGTCTTTTAGAAAAGCCTCCAGTACCTCTGTGTTCCTGTTGGTGTAACAGTGGAACATGTAGACGGCAGCCAGAAACTCCTGAATGCTCAGATGAACAAAGCAGTAGACTGTTTTCTGGAAGATCACACACTCTCTTTTGAAGATCTCTGTACAAACTCCTGAGTACACCGAGGCCTCTGTGACATCAACACCACACTGCTCCAGGTCTTCTTGGTAGAACATGATGTTTCCTTTCTCCAGATGTTCAAACGCCAGCCTCCCCAGCTTCAGGAGAACCTCCCTGTCAGCCTTCGTCAGCTCCTGTGGACTCGTCTCATGTCCCTCATCATACTTCTGCTTCTTCCTCTTTGTCTGAACCAGCAGAAAGTGTGAGTACAGGTCAGTCAGGGTCTTGGGCAGCTCTCCTCTCTGGTCTGTAGTCAACATGTGGTCCAGAACTGTAGCAGTGATCCAGCAGAAGACTGGGATCTGACACATGATGTGGAGGCTCCTGGATGTCTTGACGTGTGAGATGATTCTGCTGGACCGCTCTTCATCACTGGATCTCCTCCTGAAGTACTCCTCCTTCTGGGCGTCAGTGAAGCCTCGTACTTCTGTTACCCTGTCGACACATGTAGGAGGGATCTGATTGGCTGCCGCAGGTCTGGAAGTTATCCAGACGAGAGCCGAGGGAAGCAGATTCCCCTCGATGAGGTTTGTCAGCAGCACGTTGACTGATGACTTCTGTGTGACATCAGACACAACCTCGTTGTTGTGGAAATCCAATGACAGTCTGCTTTCATCCAGGCCGTCAAAGATGAACAAGAGTTGACAGACAGCGAGCTTCTCTGCTGTGACCTTCTGTAATGTTGGATGGAAAACATGGAGCAGCGTGAGAAGACTGTACCGCTGGTCTTTGATCAAGTTCAGCTCCCTGAAAGAAAGCAGAACCACCAGACTGATGTCTTGGTTTTCCGAGCCCTCTGCCCAGTCCAGAGTGAACTTCTGCACTGAGAAGGTTTTTCCGACGCCAGCGACGCCGTTGGTCAGAACCACTCTGATGCGTCTCTGTTGGCCAGGTAAGGCTTTAAAGATGTCGTGGCACTTGATCGGAGCGTCGTGGAGGGTCTCCATCTTGGAAGCCATCTCAAGCTGCCTCACCTCATGTTGGGTATTAACCTCTTCACTCTGTCCCTCTGTGATGTAGAGCTCAGTGTAGATCCTGTTGAGGAGGGTTCCACTTCCTGTTTCATCACTTCCTTCAGTCACACGTTCACATCTGCTCCTCAGACTGATCTTATATTCACCTAAAACCTCCTGCAGACCACGATCTCCTGGAAGAGAAGAAAAATGTGAGGCTAAAGAAAAAGATTTTGAGAATCTGGTGATTATATTCATGACCAACATTAAAACAATGCAAAGAAATAAAGAAAGGGTTTTAAATTCTGTGATTTGTATAAAGATCTTTCATGTCTCTGCTGTACAACACAGCAAATCTGAATCCTGTTTTCAGACACGATGACATCAGCAGACAGATGTCCAGTCTTACTTTGTACAGTGCTGCTCTGACTGGTTGTCTGCAGTCCTGCTTTTGTTTTGGATCTTTCTCCACACTGGGGACAGGAGGAGTCTCCTGATGAACCAGACTGGTCCCAGTATGAGATGACGCACTGTCGGCAGAACCGGTGTCCACAGCTGGTAGACACCGGATCCTTCAGGACGTCCTGAAATAAGGCACAGCAGGACGGCTGCTCCTCCACAGAAACACCACGTTTCTTCTTCTCTCTGTAAAGACATTTCTTTGTCACTAAAATGTCACTCTTTCAGCTGACTTGCTGTCAGAAACATATTTCAGCGCCTGTCAGTTTTCTAAAAACGTATTTCTCTCCGTCTCTGCTGCTTTCTCTGCATTCTTCGATAAACATCTTTACTGTGACTTCGACTTGAAGGTGCAGATAAATCCTTCTGTAAATCATTAAAGTGTCATCTCCAACATGGGGGTCTGGTGTTGACATGCCTGAATCCGCCTGTGGCCAACTGTGGAAATCAAGCTTGTGAACGTTCTTCAACATTCTCAGTGATTGAGATTGAAAGGGAAATAAGATGAGCATGCACTGCTTTAAAGTTGAATGAATCTGTTTCCTTCAAATACGTCTAATAAACTAATCATCTTCAGGTCAGTTTACAGCAGAAACTCTCTCTTACTTTGTGTCTGAGGAACCAGGTTCATTACTGAAGAATGGAGGATATTCTCTGGACTGGTCACTCTTCATGGACAGACAGCTGGATCCTGGAGACTCTGCTCTCTGTCTGTGGTACTGACCTCTGCAAACAGCAAAACGTTTTTATTAATAGTAATCACTATAAATCACTAATAGTCTCCCTGTGACCCCTACACTGCCAGTGCTCAGTTGCCTAACAATAGCAACCTGTATCCTCGACCTCAGCTCGACTGTGTCAACATCTGGATCCCAACCTGTTAGCAAACCCTGATACATTGCTTGTTTCTTCTGCGGCGGTTTTTCTCCTCCACGGCACTTTAATTTAATTTTAATTGCTGATCTCTTTAAATCTCTGTTATGTTCGTCAGCAGAAGTTAAAATATGTAAAAATAAAACAGTCAAAATGTTCATTGTTAAGCATCAATACACTGAAATGCCAGAAGAAACGGGAAGAACTTAACGTTGGAAGAACCACGGCAGCTTGGAACAGGCCGGAATGTCAAAGGCAGAACCTCAACACACTAAATATGGTTCTAGCCGACAGTTTGGAGGTTGAAGCAGTCCTCTTACTTTGTGTCTGAGGGTCCAGGTCTATTACTGAAGAATGGAGGATGATCTTTGGACCGGTCACTCTTCATGGACAGACAGCTGGATCCTGCAGACTCTGCTCTGTCCTCCTCTTCCTCCACACAAACACTCATCTTCACTCTGAGAGGTAAAACAGTGACACTGACTGTGAGCTCCGAACACAAGAATCAAGAAACACGTCTGTTCAAGAGTCACACTTCTTGTTAGTATCATTTAAAACGCCTTGTGTAACTCTCAAACAGTGGAAAACTCACCTCCTTCACCTGCAGGGCGATATTCACTGTGGACAGTAGATGGCGGTAGCGACTTTGGTACGTGAGTGACGTGAATCCCTGTTTAGAATAAGGAAGTGAGCCCCAGTCGTAACAGTGGACAGTCAGGATAACAGCAAAAGAAGCTGTTATTTATCCAAATCGGACTTTTTCCTGATTGTATTGTCAGTACAATAAAGTACTCTGGCAGACAGACAGGCAGACAGGCAGACAGACAGACAGACAGGGGCAAAGCAGGATCAAAGCAGTCTGACCTGAAGCCAGAAAGCCAGTGAGAGTCAGAGAATCACAGAGCAGCTGATGTAGTTCTGCCATCGCTCCACTAGGTGTGGTCACTCGTCTACAGAGCAGCTCAGTACAAAGCTAAATGTCTGGAGGAGGACAAACTCGTATCTCTGTGTTATTCACTGAAAGAATGAGAGTGCACATCTGGAGCTGCATACAGAGGTTTCTTATCTAGTTGTGTTGCGCAGACAACCATGTCTGGACTGCTTTGATTGGTCGATGAGCTGATTGGATCCTAATGAACTCGCCGGTCATCTAATCGTGCTTTGAAAAGTTCATTATCGTTGTATTTATTGAGTCCTCCGGACCTCCAACTTCTCTCAGACTGAGGAGCTGCTTTTAGTGGTAAAATGCTTTGTGAATTACTCTTAGATGTTTTGAAAGTCTGAAACTGTGAGCCTCCCTTCCCCAAGTGTCTTCATCACCTCTATGAGTGCAGCGTATCGATGACGTTGTGTACAAACACTCCTGAACCTGGGTGAACAGGGAAGTCCACGCCCGGGTTAAAGCTCGGACTGCTGCCTACAACGCAGGAGATTTGGATGAATACTGGAAAATCCGGGTCGAGCTCCAAAAGACCATCAACAGGGCTAAGAGTCGATACAGGGACAAAGTTGAGTCATGCTACCATGGCTCCAGCACCAGGAATATGTGGACTGGACTATGAACCAACACTATAAACTCTGCAGCAACGAGGAAGTGTCTTTTACGCACACTTTGTATAACACCCCTGCTGCAAGTAAAGAAAAGGCCCAGGACCCACTGGAAACATCTGGGGCAGATGTGAGTCAATCCTTCAACATGACTAACTGACACAAGGCTCCAGGTCCTGACGGTATCCAGCTGCTGGATGTCTTCACAGATGTTTTTAACCTCTCACTGCTGAAATCCATAGTCCCCACGTGTTTTAAAAAGACCACCATTGTCCCGGTTTCCAAGAAGTCCAAACCTCTCTGCCTGAACGACTACCGCCCAGCAGCACTTACTCCGGTCACCATGAAGAGCTTTGAGCGGCGAGTCAGAACCCACATCAGCTCTTCTCTGCCAAACTCACTGGACCCACTACAGACCTTGAACCTTTCAACAGAAGTTGATCCTCTGTGACAGAAGGCAGCTGCCTCCACGACGACCCCAGATCAGTTTCATCTCCTTCATCACGCTGTCAGCATTCAAATCAAACATCATCTGAACTCAAACATCTTCTGAAATATAACTTTTACACTCCTCAGCTTTTCTTTTCCTGCTCACACAGACGCCATCTGCATTAAGGAACACCGTCAAACAATCGGAAACAGCTTTTCAAAGCTGAAAGAAGGAACATTTTCAACAACAGAAAAGCTCTGATAGTGAAGAGAATTCAGTTCCACTTACTCAACTTATTTCCATGAATGTTCGTCAGTCCAGCAGCTCACTTGTGTCCTCATCAGGTCTGTGTTGAAAAAGAGGGTTAGATTCGTCCACCTGCTTCAATAAAAGCTCCAGCCAGCAGTATTAAAACAATATAAACAGGTCTGAAGCTGCTGCAGGACAAAGTTCAGCTTCTACTGTTTTATTATGAGTTCATCACATGACACATTTAACAGCAGCCGACCTGCTTTCATTCAAACATGTTGATCAGTTACTTCTCTTTATACCCACAGAGTTCATCTCAGCTCTCTACCAAAGTCATCATTCAGGTTTCTGGTCTTTTGGACAGAAAGTAAATGTTACAGAACATTTTACAGGAAGTAAAACATGTAAAGACTCCTCCTTCATCAACAATCAAAAGAAAGAAAGACTTTGATTGACAGCTCTCTGCTACACGTTCAGACAAGACTTCAAAATCTTACTTAAGTACAAGCATCAAAAAATAATGAAAGTACCAAAAGTAAAAGTACTTATTATGCACAATGGCCCATTTCAGAATGATATTATTGGATTATAATTTTTGATGCATTCATGCGTTCATCACTTTAATGTTGCAGCTGGTGAAGGTGGAGCTCATTTGAACTACTTTATATACCGCTGGGTAACTTGTGAATGTCCCCCTGAGGATCAATAATGTCTCATCCTATAACCTATAACCTTACATCATAATTTACTTGTTCATCATATTTTGTATAACTAATCTGAATACACAAAGAAAACATTAACTGCAACAAACAAACAATTCAAACGTATCAACTGACCTTCAGAACTCAGACCTCAATAAAAACTATAAACAGGCTCATAAAATCATTTCAGTGCTGAAGCTCAAACAACATGTCCAGTCTCAGAGTCCTATTCTTCACATTAATACAAATAAACACGCAGGAAAGCTACATAAAACTCTCTTAACTTATGCTGAATTCAAGAAATGACTCTAACAACCTACACACAGCTTATTGTGCCTCATGTACTGAATGAGTTTTGTAAATACTTATGTTTGACCCAAAAAACGAAATGAAAACATATTTTAAAGTATTTCAAGGTATTTAAAACCACAATCTTGCAGTTCATTCACCAAAAAAAGGTTGTCTCATAACTTTGAGTTAGTTTGTCAGCAGTGTGAGTGTTTCTCTACACAGGAGGAGACTCTACCTCCTCCAGTGAACACAGAGACACTGAGGAACCAGACCAGAACCAGAACCAGAACCAGAACCCAGGATAAAGAGGTTCAGTGAATGTGGTGTTGAAGGTGTGGACGTGGATCAGTGTGTCAGAGGAGACTCTGTAGAAGGACAGAGTGCCAGCAGGACAGTCGGGGGGAGGAGGAGGAAGAAGGGGGAGGGGACTGATCTTCTGTTATTGTGCCAGACAGAGGAACTTCCATCATCAGAGCACCTCAGACTCCAGGACTGATTATTTCCTCCAAACCTGCAGTCATCACTCTTTCCTCTCCTTCTGATTCCTCTGTAAGTCACTGATATATAAACCCCTCCTCTCCAGTCCACCTCCCAGTAACAGCGACCAGTCAGACCATCTCTACACAGCAGCTGAAACCAGAAGTCAAACCTCTCTGGATGATCAGGATACGGCTGCTTCTCCGTCACTAACGTCACCTTCCTGTTGTTGTCAGACAGGTGGAGGTTTCTGTTGACTGTGTTTGTGTCCAGTGTGAGTTCACAGGCGTCTGATGGAGAGAACGAGACACGATACAGCAGCAGTTTATCCTCCAACACACCTGATGGCTTTATTTGTTGCTTTGTTAAGAAGAAGAAAACAATAAAATAATAAAAAAACTGCAGACAATAAAGATAAGAAATAATTATCATTTATAGTGTAGGTCTAAAATCATAAAGTCTCAGATCTTCTCAGCCTGATAATCAGACCATGAATGTCCACATTGTTCCTCTTCATTCTTCAGTGTGACATCGTGTTCATGTCAGCTGTTTTCTGTTTGGGAGGGAGGTTATTTTGCTCTGACCAATCAGCAGTGACGGACATATCTGTCCCGTTGACATCATTTTCAGTGGACACAGAAGCTGTGGTTTAATGGTGAAATAGTTTACAAGTAACAGGCATACAGGTGCGCAGGCAGGTTCAGGTTTATCCCACATGCCATAAGACTTCTTAACAACCATTATGTTAAGAAGCCCCCCACCCACCCCAAGTGAAATGAATGAACTGATTTAGCACTAAAGCCACTTTTGCATTGTTGCACCCATCTGACTGCCTCGAAATTGGAAATTATTACTTATTAATGTAATAATTAACCTAATTAACTTATTACTATTTATTGCTATGTTTTTTATTACTTTTATATTATCTATTTATTGACTATGGCTCTGGGGATGCTGTGCTGTCTCGTTTTTATGACAATGACAATAAAGAACTTTGAACTTTGAACTTGATGTGACATGTGATATGAGCCCATTGCACGCTCAGTGGGCGACAACGTGTCGCCTGTAGATCCAAACATGTTGAACCAAACACAAAACAGCTTCATTCACCTTTTTTCACTCCAACTTCCTGGTTGGTCGACAAGACGACGTCACTGCTGGAATAAAAACGTCCCGACAACCAAGTGACTTCAAACCTGCAGATTTATTGTTCTGAATGCAGAGAACAGTGAGAGTCTCATACAAACAGAACCACGTCAAGATCTAAATTCAACTCAAAGTCTAAATGGGATCTAGGACAGAGTAAAATTACTTCAGTGCTTTTATTTTGACATGTCAGATTTAACAATATTTTTTCATTCGAATCGAAGAACATCAATCTTTGTTCAGTTGCAGCATTAAGAGATTCAGAGCTCAGATATAAAAGAAATAAAATCAGACCGAAGACTGAATCTCTTTACATGCTTTAATATGAAAACAAAATGATGCAGCAGCGACGAACACATCGAAAAATAAAGAGAAAACATTCAAACTTCACACTTCTGAATTTAAATGTTTGTATTATAGTGAACGACAGAACTCACGCAGCAAGATTCTGATTAAAATGCAAAATCAAATCTAATATGTAAGAAATAAAACCCAAGTCAAACCGCAACCAAGTTGAAATCAAACCGTTTTCCTTTTAGAAATGCATGTTGTCAACTCTCAACTCACACATAAAAATTAACACAAATAAAAACTTAAAATGTGATATTTAATAAATATAACAATCATTTATAGAATAATAATAATAATGTGTTTCCTTATTTTCTATATGTATACTGTATATTTGCTATGTTGAAGTCAGAAATCAGGTCAGTAGAAACCAATCAAGTTATATTTTTTCAGCTGTTCAAATGAAATCTGAATGTTCACATTTAGATGACCAAGTGTTTTGATTAGTTGATAAATTGTTAATTGATAATCAGCAGCTCTGAAAGTCTATTTTATGTTTTCATATAATTTAGTAAAACTTCTCAATTAATCAATTTTTTAATCATGTCATGTGAGTTTAGACTTTAATAATTTTAACAGTTAACATTAATCGTGTTAATAGTTCATTAAACATATTGATCAGTTAAATTCTAACTTGAACAAAAACAATATTTTCCTGTAACAGACAATTTATGTTCTATGTAGTTCCGGCTGTAAAGCTGCGATGTATAAATAAAAATGACTTTATGCATCATGTTGTTTTTAACTTTGAATGTCTCCCTATATGGAGGTCACACCTGTCTGTCACACCTGTCTAACACACCTGTCTAACACACCTGCTGTCACACCTGTCTAACACACCTGTCTGACACACCTGTCTGTCACACCTGTCTGTCACACCTGTCTGACACACCTGTCTGTCATACCTGCTGTCACACCTGTCTGACACACCTGTCTGTCACACTTGCTGTCACACCTGCTGTCACACCTGTCTGACACACCTGCTGTCACACCTGTCTGACATACCTGTCTGTCACACCTGCTGTCACACCTGTCTGACACACCTGCTGTCACACCTGTCTGACACAACTGCTGTCACACCTGTCTGACACACCTACTGTCACACCTGTCTGTCACACCTGCTGTCACACCTGTCTGACACACCTGCTGTCACACCTGTCTGACACACCTGTCCGACACACCTGCTGTCACACCTGTCTGTCACTTAGCTTAGCTTAGCATAAAGACTGGAAACAGAGGGACACAGCTAGCCTGGCTCTGTCCAGAGGTAACAGTCCACCTCCCAGCAGCTCACTGATTAACATGTTACATCTGGTTTGTTTCATCTGAACAGAAAACGAAGAGTAAAAACTACAACTTCACTATCCAGTAGGTCATTTTTACACTTTGTATACAACTATTCCTTTAAAATGTGTAGATAAAATAAAACTGTGTTTTGTACTTTCCATGTGGATATCATCATTCACAGGTTTGTTCTTTACGTTAATTTGTATTCGGACTCTTAAATCATCTTAAATTTACTGAAGATGTCACTTCTCTTTAAAAAGTGCCATAACCTGCATCCTGTGCAGCCATGTTTTAAACAGTAAGCATCTCATATTTATCATATGGTTGTCGTTTGACTTTGAGAATCTTAATTTGGTGGTTTAGAGCTGATAACAGGAGCCAGTTTGAGCTCCTGAATCTTAAGTGTCATTTCATTAGTGGCAGACTGGAGAACTCAGAGGGCCACCAGTTTCACTTGGACAGCTGCTTCCTGTTACAGCTTTCAATTAACTTGATGATTAAATCAATTCAATTTCAATTCACCTTTATTTATATAGCGCCAAATCACAGCAAAAGTCATCTCATGACACTTTACAGACAGAGCAGGTCTAGACCGACTCTTTATAATGTTCTTACAGAGACCAACAGGTCCCACCAGGAGAAGCACTATGGAGACAGAGGAGAGGAAAAACTTCCTTTAAGAGGTAGAAACCTCGAGCAGAACCAGACTCTAGGTGGGGGGTCAGCTGCTTTGACCAAAATATTAAATGTGACTTTGTACAAATTAAATGCCCTCAAATATTACAATTGATTTTTTCTTTTTTATTTCATCCAGAGCTGAATCATGGGTAATATTCTGTTCTATGATGTAAAACTTCAATAAAGAAACATTAAAGGCACATTCAGTGATACAGAGTGGTCAGTGAGATGCTGGCCTTAAATAAACATTTTTCTACATGTCTTCTTCAGAGTCTGTTAACACTAAGCTAACTGCTTTGGGAAGTTCACACTACAGTAACTCCAGCTAAACACTTTCTACCTCAGAGATGTTTCGCTTTTAACGTTGAAAGTGAAATTATTTTGATGATAGAATCTGATAGAATCTGCTAGTGAAAGTCACAACTGTCGCCAGCTAGAAATGAGAATCTGCTTCTGTCTCCTGTCTGAAACCCGCTGTTTCAAACATTGCTATGAGTTTTGATGAAAAATCTGCCTCCGTTTTCATTTTTAAAAAGTGGCGTGAGAGAATGGAAAGCTTGACGGACGAGGCTTCACAAATGGCCAGTAAAAGATGTGTTCACTTTTTTCAACCACGACGTTGCTACAATTTCCTGTTTCCAAAACAACCTGACAAGTTCTGCTTAGCAACCCAAGAACATGAAGATGTCCAGTTTTCTGAAAGCACGCTGATGCTGGTGTTCAAAGTCACTGTGAAAATGTTTAAACCCAGAAAGGTACGTTTCTTCAAAATGAAACTCTGATACGTGGTTATACATGATTTGTGGAGCTCCGACTAACACATCTCTTATCTTTGTACACTCAGGGTGCAGCTTCTCATTTATAGCCAGTACAGGTGACAGATGATAGCAGCTGTAGATAATTCACTTTAACTGAAACTGAAATTAAACTTTTGGCTTTTCTCTGGTTAATGTGTTCTCTGACATGTTGATAAAGTGCTATCGATCTCCTACCCCGGTTTTAATAAGGTCTGGGTGTATAAACAGTGGACACCTCATCAAATCCATGGAGCAAAAAAACCTTTATGTTGTTTTCAAGTGGATGATGATGATGGTGGAAACTGACAGCATCTGATTTCTTACAGTGTCATGATCTCAGGCAGTAGAATGAATCCAACAGCAGAGGGAATATGATCCCTCAGCTGAACAGCAAACCTGATTAAAGACGTTTTCCAGCAGCGATGATACGACGTCTGGTCCCAAACTGAAAACCTGGCTCAGTGAGAGCGGTTTGTGTGATTTGCTGGTTAAAAGATTCAAGTGGTTGAAAAGTGACACTTTTTGTCATCTCAACGTTGCAGCAGCATTTCGATTTAGTCAAGTCTTCCAGTGAACCAACATTGAGATGAAGTATTTGAAAGGAGGCGTTCAGGCACAGTATTGAGTGTAGGTCACCTGTGTTTTGGTACCGCTCTGAGCCCAACACACAATCAGTGTAGTTATGTGATTAAAACCCAAACGTAGCTCATTTTTCATCTTGATGCTTTGACAACTTTTCACCTGCAAATCACCAAACCAATACTCGCAGAGCGATGTCTTCAAATGTCTGAACAGTTCAGAAGGTGCCAGGTAGAACCAGGTCAGGAGGAACCTGATTAAAGAGTTACTGTCCTCCACCTCCTGTCCTGTCCTCAGAGGAGTTTGGGCTTGGGTGGGTTGGCTCTGACCGAGGAATAGGCCCCGATGTGGGTGATGAGGTTGGGTTCGACGCTGTGAGACCTTTCCCCGGGGATTGTCCTCGCCATCTGATACAGAACCATGTCTTTGGCGTTCCCCTTGACGCAGACCGAGCCGTCTAGATACTCGGCCACCCTGAGCGAGGCGTTGCCAGGGTAGAGCATGGCTGGGGTGCAGCACTCTGTGGCCGGGGAGACGGCGTAGAGCTGCGGGGAAAGTCTCCGAACCTCCAGGAAATAGTGCCGCCCCAGCAGCTCCGCAGTAGCCATCAAGTAGAGGGTGAAGAAAAGAAGGTGGCCGGCCGACAGCGTAAAGGAAAAAGAGCAGGGGTTCCAGTAAGGAAAGGTGAGGAGGAGCGCCGTCGCCCCGACTAGCCCGAGTCCCACCCACTCCAGGATGCGGTAAGGCTCGGGGTTCCAGTAGCGCTGCAGCCTTTCAGGGTGATACAGCTTTATGTAAAGAGTCTGGAGGGCAAACCGACGTGACAGCAGGTCCTTTATGACTGTGAAAAAGTCCTGCGTTGGCAATGCATCGTCCTCCAGGACAACCACGTTTTTGGGCTTCACCAGCTCCCATCCCTTGCGGAGACAAAAGACGTAATCCCTCTTCTCCCTCTCGAAGGTGTTTATTCGTTCCCTGTTCCTCTGCTGCTCCTGAGGGGAACGCCGGATCACCTTGAAGTGGTCTTCGAGCAGCTTGGCGTCCTGGTTTTCCTGGGGAGTGCTTTCCACGTCGCAGACCAACACCTCCGCACACCGCTGCTCCCCACAGCCTCTCAGAATGCCGCTCAGCTGCCGCATTACCTGGAGCAGGTAGTGGAAGTCCCGCCCCTCGTTCCGCCTGGCTGTCACCACGGTAACCAGCAGCTCAGGATGCCGGCCGATGTCACTGAATCCGGAAGACACCGCCGCTGCCGTGGATGCGCTCTGCCAGAAGTGCAGAGCGTCCTGGCCTCGGTCGAGGCTTTCCCGCAAGACCTCCTCACTCATGGAGTCCAGGTACATGGACCTGATGAAGAAGTAAGAGTAAAGCAGCCGGTGGCAACACAGAGGGAGAACGACGCAAAACGTGATGATGGACAGGATGAGGGCTTGGCTGACGGTGCTGGACCATCGCAAGTGCTGACTGAAGAACGCTTTCCATCGAGCCATCGGTGAAACGGCCGGCTGGAGCCATACAGCGACAAAATGAACGCAGGAAGAGGGGGTCTGCTCAGGAGGGTTCAGGTCAACATTTATGGTGTCTCTGGTCGTCTGTTTCTGCTCTGGTGTCTGTAGAAAGAGACGATCAGTTATCGTTATCAACTGATGAACATTATTATCATCTTTGCAAATCATATCCCATGGAAACACATTTAGTGCATTCAACAAGGAAGAAAAAGAACTATCAGACATCCAAAATCATGACTGCGTCTCATCTAAGTGCATCCCCAGTGCTGCGCGTGAATGTAGTCTGCTATATTTCATAAAAACAATATCAAATATACAACGAAATGAAACAGCCGTCCCGAGGCAGCGGAGTGGAGTGGTCTGGCGGGGGTGTGGGGGTGTAGGGCTTGACCATGGCCTGGAGTAAGTTAAATTATGTCTCATTTACTTAGTTAGGAGTTTGGGCTCCATTTTATGGAATTAAAAATAAGCTGATGGTTTTGGTGAGGTTCGGTTCCTCTAACCTAAATGTAAAAAAAGTCTTCGTATGTTCAATGAACAGTGGATGAACATGGCAGAGTACATGGTTTGTTATTTGTCCCCTAAATGTCCACTTATGGTTCTTAAAATGAAGAGACAAACCGCTCAGTGTGGATCTTTAAATGACAAGACGCCATGTTGTTATGGCTGCAGACACATCAGCCTGACAGGTCTGGGACCTGTGACAAATGTTGGGATCTCCACAGAATTTAAAACAAAGTCTGGACAAAAGAGTGAGAGTGTGAAGGCGGAGCCACAGAGTTGTTGGTCTGTGAAGAGACACGATGCTCACAGGAGTTCAGTGATTTGACGGAGGACAAAATCCACAGTCGTCCTCCTGAAGACAATGTGTCTGTCTGTGTGCAGCAGCAGCAAACTGCACGTGCCATTACAGGGAGCCTGCTTATGCAACGTGTGTCCTACGTCACAGCCACATGTGAGTCCGGACTGGACTGGACTGAAGTGAAAACCTCTTCATGGATCTCGGTCTGAGCCTCGCTGCAGACCTCCCCCCCCCCGACGCCTCCATGCTGTCACTGTTCGCTTTTGTTTTGTAACAGTTTTTTCTTATTATGCCGCTTCCGGTTCAGTGAGTCCGCACTGCTGAACCGGAATCAGAAACCCTCCTTTCACTGAATAAACTCTGTGTTAAACTAAACTCTGGTTAGCAGCAGGCTAACTGACAGGCTAACTGACAGGCTAACAGACAGTCTGGTGAAACATGACGCAGAACAGGACAACCAGAGAGGAAGACTCACGGAGAGATGAAGAGCTGCTGCTGTTTGCTGCCGCTGCCATGTCCTCACAGGTACGGTAATAGACCCGCAGCTCAATTACCGTTGTACTGCGACCACAGGCGCAGCGGGCTGAGCTGTTCCGGACCAGCAGGCGGCAGTACGGGACCTCAGAGAGGGAAAGACCACGTCACTGTGGGCTGAATGAAGACTGACAGTGTGAAGAAGAACATGACGGCTGCACCCGCAGACCTGCAGACCCGCAGACCCGCAGACCGGGACGTGTGTTAGTGAACACACCGCAGTAGCTCAGAGGAGTTCATCACAAATCTCATCTCTGATGTGAACGTCTGTCTGACGTCAGAGTGACGTCACCGACGCGGTCAGATCAGATCTGGTCATCTGTCTTGACGTCAGCTGACATCCATCAAACTGTCAACCTGTTCTTGTTATGAGCAGAAGAATACTGTAGTAATACCACAGTAACCACAGTGTAGAAGTACTCTGTTACAAGTAAAAGTCCTGCTTCAAAAATCTTATTTGCATCAAAATATACTTAAAGTACCAAAAGTAAAAGAAGTAATTCTGCAGAATAATGTATATTATATTATTGATTATAATTATTGATGCATTCATGTGTTCATCACTTTAATGTTGCAGCTGCTGAAGGTGGAGCTACTTTTAATGCCTTTATATTTTGCTGGGTATTTTAATCTGTAATAATATATGATTGTTTATTAGTTGATGATATGTTGCATTAATAATCTGAAGCTGCAAAGTAAGCAAAGTTAAAAAATGAATAGTAAGAAGTCCTCTTTTACAGTCAGCACCAATAACTGTCATTTCGTTCTGTTTTTAAATAGTTGTTCCACATCCATCTGAATGGACTGATGTTTTTAAAGGGTAAAAACATCACATTCACCTTTTAAATAAATACTATTACTATAATACTGTTCTTCACGTGCACGTGAGCGTGTGTGCTCCTAAAGGAGGGAAAACTTCAGCTTCTCTCTGTAACTAACCTGAACATCACAGATGTCTACTGTTACAGGAAGTACACAGAGGAGAAAGACCACCCCTCCACACAAGCACGCTGATAAAATGTTACACAACATTACACATTACTGTGAAATAGCCCGCCGTCACTTAATATCTTTAAGTAATACTCACTGTTCTCTGTGAACCAGCGGAGCTGAACGGGTTAAACCGTCACAATACTTGAGCCTGTTGAACACTAAACCACACCAGGTTGCAGCTCGCTAACAGACGAGTCCTTATAGACTGTTATAGACTGTAATGCGTACACACATTCTGGTTAACGTCATCAGGAGCACCATAAACGTTTAACTTGGTGTCCAAATGTCTAAGATACCATTAAAGTTATTTTGCGTGTTTCTTAACGATACGCGACTCAGGAAACTCAAGCTCAAGAGTTTAATTTCCATTTAGATGCTGGTTTCCATCAGATTTCAGTTTGTTCATCACTTTGGTCGAGACAGGAAATGTCCTGATCCCATTCCTGCTCATCAGAGGATGAGCCTCTAGGCTTTACATGTGTAGGTCCTCTACTGGTGAAGTCATCAGGCTTGTTCATGTTGTGGCTGTAGTGAACTCTGCAGCCTGTAGGGGGCGCTATTCAGTGAATATGGAGCTTTAAGCTGAAATGTAAAACAGCTTAGAGTAACGATCGGTTTAGGTATTGATCCGTGACTGTAGCATTTATCACCTCACCATGAAGTGTTCAGCTGAGCTGGAGATTAGACGACGGCGTCGGTCCACCAGCTGATCCGCAGCAGAAGGGAAAAGGAGGACTCTGCCTGCAGCTCAGGTTGCATCGCTCTGGAAACTGAATCCTGGAGCGCTGGGATGTGTCTTTGAAAGCCTCTGGAAGCTGAGCCCGTAAAGCCACCGGCCACTGATACATATTTTAAAAAGTTTATTAGCTGTTACCTTGGCAACAGCTATGTCATTTTTGTCCTATTGTCGTCATCCGGCAGCTGCGTCAGACTGACTTCATGTTTCATTTCTCAGATAAAACTAACATGAGCTGACGCAGCGGTGACGTTTTGTTCCCTCTTGTCCTTTTTACTGGACACATTTCAGTATCTATCTATATTTGATAAAATGACAACATGACGTTTAGCAGGTATAATGTTTAACATGTTCACCATCTTAGTTCCGTGTGTTAGCATGCTAATATTTGCAATTAGCAGTAAACACAGAGCCCATTATAGGACACATGTTGACCTGAGGGGACCATGAAGGTCTGAACCACATTCATCACAGTCCATCCAGCAGCTGTTGAGACGTTTCTGCTAGCATGGCTAAAAACAGAAACTGTAATGTTTTAGATATTTTTTTATTATAAAATCAGAGCAAAAGCAAAAATATATTTATATTTATTTTTGTCCCCCATATTTTTTATATCTGTATTTATTATTTGTATATTGTTTTTCTTTTTTAAATACTTCTGATTCTTATCGACACAGTGCTGTCTGCTGTGTGTTTCTGCACCTTTCTGTCTTTGCTGCTGTGACTTGTAAATTTCCTGCCGTGGGATTAATAAAGTCTAAGTCTAAGTCTAAGTCTAAGTCAAAAGACGTCTCTGCAGCTCTGCTGAGCTTTTTAGCTTCTTGTAGCTCAGAGCACACTTCCTGTACACGAGCTGCAGACAGACTCAGGTAGAGACCAGCTGCTGGACACGGTGCAGCATTTAGCAGCTAAAGAGCCAGATGTTTCCCTCAGGAGGTGGAGGAGACCAGAACCAGAGCTAACAGAGAGAAGACTGGACTTCATCCATCAGGAGACTCAAACACGACTCCACATGGAGGACCGTGATGATCTGTAGCTGCTGGAGGTGGAATAATAACAATTATATATATATATATATATATATATATACAGTATATATAGAAACACACACTCACACAAAAGGTTGCTTTTCTTTGCGTGACGCTCAGAGAGCTCCACAGATGCTCGCTCTGCTTCCGTCTTCATGTGGTGTCATTTCAAATGTTTTGTGTTGTTAAAGGCAACGAGATGCGTAAATACACGAGAACTTTTACAGCACAGTGAACATCTGAAAGGTTTGTCTCAGGGTATTCTAGAGGATTTGCAGTTTGGAGGTTTTGCAACCAGGTGTTGGACCAGGTGTTGTCCTGGGAGTCCTCGTCCCCTCTGACTCATGTCCACCGAGTGTTGTCTCCGTAGGGAGCAGGTCTCCCAGGCAGGAGGATAGGATGACGGCGGCTGAAACCAGACCCAGCTCTGCGATTATCGGAGGTGTCAGTCGGCCTGTTGTTTCCATGGCGCTGTTGTTTACAGCGTGAGAAGCTGCAGGGTCACAAACACAACTGAGCTCAGATGTAAGCACATAGAAAATATCAAGGTTTCTTATATTTCAGGTAAATACGCTGCTTCAGGACTCGGTGACTGATCCAGCGGTGTTGTTGGCTGCTGTCTCATCTGGACTCACGGGGAAACTGGTGTTCGTCACCGACTGGCAAATATTTCACCCAGCTTCTCCAGAAAACTACTAACATTAACAAATAATATTAACTAATAATGCAATGATGCTGAGCACCAGTGAGTGGACCAACTATTAACATATTAACACAATAATAATACAATCTTTTATTATGAGACACAGAGTCTACATGAACAAAAGCACCATCACTGAGACGTTACTGTCTGTCTGTCTGCCTGCCTGACTGTCTGTCTGACTGACTGTCTCTCTGCCTGTCTGTCTGTCTCTCTGTCTGCCTGTCACTCTCTCTGTTTGTCTGTCTGTCTGACTGACTGTCTCTCTGCCTGTCTGTCTGTCTGCCTGCCTGTCACTCTCTCTGTCTGTCTGTCTGCCTGACTGTCTGTCTGTCTCTCTGTCTGTCTGACTGACTGTCTGTCTCCCTGTCTGCCTCCCTGTCTGTCTGTCTGACTGACTGTCACTCTGCCTGTCTGCCTGTCTGTCTGCCTGTCTGTCTGTCTCTCTGTCTGTCTGTCTGCCTGTCTGTCTGACTGACTGACTGTCTGCCTCCCTGTCTCTCTGTCTGCCTGTCTGCCTGTCTCACTCTGAACCTCCAGACCTCCAGCGGACCATCAGCCGCTCTGAGCAGCTCCGGTGAGTTCGGGCCGCCGGGCGTGTCTCCGCTCGGCTGATGGGGATTCCGGTTTTTCCGGTCGGCTCCTTCTGGTTTAAACCGCAGCAGCTCTGAGTCCCGCTTCAGTCTCAGCGGCAGCAGCGGCAGCAGCAGGATGGCCTCCCACACCGCCACCATGGGGAACCTCCCCAGCGGGATCGGAATATGTACGACCATCCCCGACATCCTCTACCTGCCGGAGCTGGTAAGAAACACGAGGCTCCTCTCAGACATGATGGACATGAGGAGACAGCAGCTGATGTTTGAGGCTGAACTGCTGCGGAAGCATCATGTTAACGAGTCCTTGAGTTTAAATCTTATTTTAAATCTTCCAAACTCAGATGCTGCTTCTGGGAACTTGTCTTGCTCTAAACAGACGAGAGGAGTTCTGCAGGTTAATATCAGAGTTAATCTGTAATTGATGTCGTTTTACTGATTTAAAGCTTCAGACAGTGAACTCAACAAACTAAAGCTGTTGATCCATGTGAGCTCTGCAGCATCAGAGAGCACTTGGTTCATTTCACCTCAACATGAAGTGACTCTGTCCACTTTTATTAAAGGAGCAGTCTAATGTCTGATTCCATCTGTAATGTCTGTAAACAAAGCATATGTATATTTATATGATACATAAACAAATAAGGAACACAGAGAGCGAAATCAGTGAAACAGTACTGAGTTTAAACTTCACTACGTGGGCCGAACACAAGTTTGTCATGTTGTTAAAAACAGGACCCAACAGAAGTCTCAACAGTGACATGAGTCCAGTCCAGAGTCCACGTTATAGCCAGTTAGCAGAGAACAATCTTCCTACATTATGTGCATGTATGTGAGGAGGTCAGGGGGCCACAGCAGCCAGATGTTAGAACAGATGTTGAACCTGCGTGATGGAGGAGAGAGACGTGAGACGTGAGACATGAGACATGAGACGTGAGCTGATGTGAAAAGATATTTTTATTCTGCAGATTTAACGTTAAGAGGCGACACACCCTGACAGGCGTCAGAGGAGGAATGCTTTTCACATGAACTCGTGCATTAACTCAAACACACACACACACACACACACACACACTCACAGGTGGAGTCTGGTGGAGCTCCATGAATAATGCAGCCTGTCAATCATCAGAGGTGTAGCGTGAGCGAAGGCAGCGACGCCCTGCTCTGCAGACCAAGCTGGAAATACAGGGTAGACAAAATAATGACAACACATCTCACAGCTAACGAACCTGAAAGAAAAGACAGTGACACAAAGGTCACGTCAGGCCGAATGTGACTACAAGGACTAAACTTAATGAACACTTTGTCATTGATCCATTAATGGAGTCCACATGACAACAGTCGTTAGTTGCAGTAAAGTCTGATGGGGGGAGCCGTGCCCCCTCTCTCGTGTCTCTGGTGTTCCTGCAGATCTTCGGTGGTCTGGTGTGGATCCTGGTGGCGGTAACGCTGGTGGTGCCGGAGAACCCTCAGGGCTGGGTCATGTTCGTCTCCGTCTTCTGCTTCGTCATGACTTTTATCTGGATGGTGGTGTTCGCCTGCGGGGGGCATCACAACAAAGGCAGCTGGGCTGCAGCAGTAAGTCCTCCACACGTGGTAAAACTACGAACTGTCAAAAGATCCTCATTAACTGTAGTGAGCGTGTTTATGTTACTGCAGTACACATACTGTATATGTTGAATATATTGTAGTATTGCTGTAAAAACAAAGTAAAATTGAGCTTTGCTGCAGAATGTCTCCATATGCTGCCTTTTTTAATCAACATTGTTGAGGACGCAGTTGTGTTGTTTGAATAAACTTTATTGGAATTATCAATGGTCAAAACTGATGAGGACATCATAAAGCTTGTCTTCTGGGTCTGAATCTGGTCTTCAGTGTGCTCCTGTTAACTATCTGTGCAGTTGTGAGATGGGAGCGTTTTTCAAAGCCTGGAGGTGCGTTGCAGGACATGTAGTAATTTTTAGCTTCAGCATCACATTGACAATCAGTAAATATGGATGTTGTGAAAGAGACAAATTAGGTTTTTTCTTCAGGTCAGCTGATGAACACGTTACTAACAGCTAACAGCCTGTCAGGTGTCCTTCAGTGTGTTTTTATACAGCAGGTTGTGTAACAGTGTGTGTGTGTGTGTTCTGACCAGTGCAGACAGTGAATGTCACGTTCACCACATAACTGTGAGCTGCTCGTGTTCTGTCTGCCTCGTCTGTCAGGACTTCGCGTATCACGGCATCGCTGCCTTCTTCTACCTCAGCGCTTCGGTGGCTTTGGCCAAAGTGACCCAGGAGATGAAGGACGGGACCAACTCCCAAAACTACAAGCTGGACATCTCTGCAGTGGTGAGTCAGGCTGGATTATCTCATCCAAAGCAACCAAACAGAACCACACAGAGACCAGAACCTGGAGGACACAGACCTGAATGGGTCCAGAAGAACTCACTGGTTCTTAACTGGTCCATTCTATGCTCCCATTGGTCTGTTGACAGCATCTCTACAGCAGTCACTGCTTCTTTTCTTTCATACACAGAAATCTGTAGGAAAAGGTCCCACCTACAAAACACAATGATCTTAAAGGAGCAGTGTGAATACGAGGCTACAGCCAGCAGCTGGTTAGCTTAGCTTAGCTGTAGCTTCATATTTACTGTACAGACGTGAGAGTGGCATCAATCTGAACATCTGACTCTCAGAGAGAGTCTTCAACCCTGCTGGCAGCCTGCATGATCATCTCAGTAAACCCTCAGCGGTTTTGTCACGGTGGTGTTGTTGCTGCGCAGTAATGCAGCACGCAGCTATTTCACGAGCTTTACTGTCAAGAAATGAATTCCGACACAAACGCACACAGTCAAACATGGATGTCATGAAAAAGAATGAAATATCTGAGCGCTTCACAAGCACCTGAACACACCATGGAGGAGGTGTAATGGTGGGTGAATGCTTTAAAGCTGGTATGGTGCTGTGATTCTCCTGGACTGACTACTATGACTTGTCCTGATGTTGTCTTCGTCTCTTCAGGTCTTCTCGTATGTAGCCACTCTCCTCTACTTCGTCCACGCCATCCTGTCCGCCATCCGGTGGAAATCTTTCTAGAGGTTTCCTCCCCGCAGAGCCTCCTGAACCAGAACGGAACTGATTTCTATTCTTAAAGCTTGTACATGAAGCTGACATGAAGGGAGGGCTGGCTGTGACGGAGGCTGTCAGGCAGCTGGGAGAAGCAACATCTGGATCACCACAGCAGCTGTCTGAGGCAGCGTCACTGCATCTGTTCTGTTAACAGACGACTTCTAGACGACAGCTGCAGACGCTGACATGGACGGGATGGAGGGGGCAGGAGAGGACAGAGCACACCCTGTCTGGAGGAAATCTCTGCCTCCTCTCAGCATCCATCCTGAGCTTCCTCTTGTTTTACTCTCGGCTGATTGGGGGGTCTGATGCGGCCGCTTTTATATTTTTATATGTTTCCAAACGTTGTTAAATAGAAGAATTTAATTAAATGTGGATCAGAGCAGGAAAAGGATGTAAATTGTGATGTTTTTGTAATGTAAGACTTTATAACTGAATGCTTAACTTTTTGTAAATTTTTTGAGACTTCTGCATTAATTGAAAATGAAAAATGAATAAAATGAATAATAATAAATCTTGAAACATTTGAAACAAAAGTTTTGGTTCACGTCATTCAACTAATCAGTCCAAATAAACTCTCAGTTTAGTTACACATCACAAGTGAAGATCGTCTGAAGAGTTCCTTCTTTAGGTATTATCTGTCCATCGTGGTATGGATTTGTCTCTATCTGTCTCGCAGTTTGACAGCCAGCCTGAAGCCTCTGTGGTCGCTCTGTGGTAACGGGGGGGGGGGGGGGGGGGCAGGTGGCTGTTGACACTGTTGAATATTTCATCAGCAGTGACATCAGGTGAAGCGGGGAGGGCAGCGAGGTCAGAGTGCTCACACCACTGAGAGGGTAGATAATCAACAGATGTCAGGTGGGCGGGACACACTCAGGGACAACTGGGACATTGTAGGTTCAAAGCTTAATACAGTGGTACCCACCCCAGGTCCTGGAGCCCCCCCCCCCCACACACACACACACACCTGAAAGCCTCTTTCTCCTCCCGTAGAGTTCAGTCAGGTTGAGCTTTGACTCATGGGGGATTGACCAGGTGGAATTGATGCTGAAAGTGTCCCATAATGCACCAGTTAGTGTTCAGGTGATTAAAAGCACCTGTTGATGAGGTGTGAGTCGTCTCTGCTGCAAATCATTGCACTCAATATCATAAATGATGTTAAGAGTACACTGAGTTTGGTGGTAACACTGTTAAATTCTTTTTCCAGCCCAAGTCTGAATCAAGATTAAAATAAGAGGAAAATTAAAATCTGTGACGTAGCTAGCATGACTCAGCATATGGTCTACTGCGAAACTGTGTCCTGTGTGATTGAATTAAGTATTAACTTTCTGGTCACCTATTAGCAGTATTGGAAATAATGTTTTGATAGTTAATACTTAGGAATATTAGATGCTCCACAGTGAGGTGTGAGACTATTAAATTCACAAGAGTCAGGAAACATGAACAGTGATATTAAAGTTTCAGACAAAGAAACGCCTTCCTCCATCCCAAACTCCGCTTGACCGACCTCCCGTCTCCTCCCTCCACCGGTTGGCAAGTAGACAAACCTCCATCTGCTACTGAGATGAGAGCTGACGTCGAATAAAAGAAACCCCCTTTAGAGAAGTTGGTGCCCTAGCAGTACGTTAGCGTCGCCTTTTTGTTCTGATAATGAAATTCTTCTGTCTTCACTATCGCCCACTGAGTAAGGTTTATCATTGAAGATCTTTTATTCATCTGTTTATTTTCTTCATTAATCCTTCATTTATTCAGTTATTAGACGTTCAGCTATGAATAAATGTCCTCATTTAGCAGCAAGAAGTTGTCTGTGTGTTTTCTTTGAGGCAGAAGACAGACGTCAATATATCGAAAATAATTCCAGTTCCTTCTGACGAGACTGATCAATTGAACAGTTGATTTGGTTGATTTATTTCCTTCAAGGTGGAGCCCCTTTTTCAAACGAGAGTAAATATTACATTTTAAAATGAGGCTCCAGTCTGTGTTGGCTTGTACTGCTGTGACGGCTCGTGGTGCTGGCTTGGCTTCTTTGAGTGTGGTTATACTTGAGCAATTAAACTTCAGCCAGCTGTAATCTTGAACATGACACTGTGAACTAGGCTTAGTGTTAATTGTGGAATTGAAGTGCGGTGCACTTGAATCGCTCAGTGGGTGGAGCTAAAACGCCTCACCTCCTGTCTTCCGGGACACCTTTAAGGTAAGGCGACTTCAACCCGTCCGAAAGGACGTACAAACGACTACAGCTGTAATGTGGACAGACAGTAAGGTTGTCTGTCAGTCAAGGTGTGCGCTCGGCCTTACCTGCTGGACTTGTTTCACTCCGTTTCCATCTTCGGCCTGACGTTACCTTCACTCTGACCGATTTCTGTGGGGGAGGGGAATTCGATTTTCCCTAACCAATCACGAGAGACCAACGTATCCGCCTGAAGCTTGGCAACAGCGTCAGCGTTCTTTTTATTGACGTGGCCGTGCTCACAGATGTTAACTTGATGAATATGATGTTATTATTATTGACACAAAACTAAAGAATTAAAGCCAAACTACCAAAATAAGAGCCATGTCATTGTCTCATGTAGTCTGTAAAAAGAGTAAAACTCACTCACCATGTGTTTTAAACTGAGAGCTCAAATCAACAACAAGAATATGAAACCAGGTTTAATGGAGTACGGCAGGGAGTAAATACAGGGCAAGCTGCCACACACACACACACACTGTGATCGGGCAGTATGGCGGGTCACTGAACTGTAGCTGTGATGTATAATTGATGAGGGAGGCAGCAGGTGATAATAGCGGAGCATCTCCATGAATCTCCATGTGAGGCTGCAGCTCGTCTGAACGACAACATTCACCTCAATCACAAACAGCTGATTCACTTTATATCACAAACTCTTTGGTCTGAACCTGTCTGTCTGGTTTGGGCCTCTCAGTTCTAATTAAGGGAAATCTTAATGCTGCAGCATCGTCCAGTGTTTGACATACTGATCATATTGCAGTCTGAAGATAAAGGTCAGTTTCTTCATACAGTTTATTTCAATGACAGTTGCAGTTGGACGGTTTGTGTGTTAAAGAGATTTTCCTGAGTTGTGTAACTGAATCATGACCTCAAACCTCCATAAAGAAATGGGTTTCCAGCTTTGTGTGGAAGAACTTGACTGGTGAGTCCTGACCTCAACCCCATCCAACACCTTTGGGATGCAACAAGTCCTCCAAGTTAAAGTCCTCCAAATGAAACGACACAATGCATCATTTGTACAGTAACTACCCTTCAGAACACAAAAACAGCATTTTCTGATCTGACTGCTGTGCCAAAACTGTCATGGATCATCTGTGGTGAAGGTTTAGTTGGGTTTAGGCACGAAAACGACTTGTTTAGAGATCGTTATGGTTTCAAATTACTACTTCGTTAAGGTTGGGGGAGCTTTGTCGTCATGGTTACAATAATAACCACATATTGGTGAGTACTGGAGGTCATCTTTAAAAGGAACCAACGTTGGCTGTTGGTAGGCAACAGGAAGTGAACTGAGGATCGGATCTCAACACCAGCAGACCGCCTAAATGTTTCTGACTAAGAGTTTCTTCACAAAGCTGCCGAGAGAAGAGAATGATGTCATCATGATGTGACTGAATGATTAGAAAGAACACATTTTGTTCCTGTTACACCTTCAGATGTGAACTCATCGAATAAGCTTTCTCTCCATTTATTAACACAGTAAAACATTTATGACCTAAAACGAATGAATATGATATTCCCTGTTTGTGTTTACTTGTGGAGCTGCAGTGGAGGGACAGAAACTTTGTAGATCCCCACCTCAGACAGTGGAAGCTTCATATTATCTTCAGCTGAACTTCCACAATCACTGTGTCAACGTACATGAGAGTTTTGTCTTGAGATATTAAGACTTGAAGAAATGTGAACTAATCTTTTGAATTCAGCCTCCAATCATTGATGTTGTTATTGAATGAATACAGAGCAGATATCTTTAAGAGACAGTTTGACTGTAAATGTGAAGACGGAGGTAGAAAGTCTCTTTGACCTCATCTGGACGTGACTTTTAATACAACATCCAAACTGATTACCTCAGTATTAAGCTGAGGAGTAAGCAGTGACATCTAGTGGCTGTAACCACTCCCATCAGCCTCAGCTGTACTTTGTATTTATTGCTAATTAGCAAATGTTAGCATGCTACCACACTAAACTAAGATGGTGAACATTGTAAACATTATGCCTGCTTAGCATCAGCATATTAGCATTATTGGCGTCATTGTGAGCATGCTGACGTTAGCATTCAGCTCAAAGCGCCGCTATGTGAGCACTGCCTCACAGGGCCGCTAACGTGACTGCAGACACCTGGTCTGGTTCTTATTTCATCCACTGCACAGAAACAGGAAGGTTTTTGGTGAATGAACTGCAAGATTGTGGTTTTAAATACCTTGAAATACTTTAAAATATGTTTTCATTTTGGTTTTTGGTCAAACATTGAGATTTTAGTTTCAGGTTTTCTGTACTTTTATGGAGATGGACTTCCTCCTACAGTGTGAAAAATTCAATGAAATAAGGAACATTTTCTTTAACAAGTTCAGACGTCAAAGAGTTTAATGAGGTCACACACACACACACACACACACACACACAGTAGTTTTTATTGAGGTCTGAGTTCTGAAGGTCAGCTGATACGTTTGAATTGTTTGTTTGTTGCAGTTACTGTTTTCTTTGTGTATTCAGATTAGTTATACAAAATATAATGAACAAGTAAATTATGATGTAAGGTTATAGGTTATAAGATGAGACATTATTGATCCTCAGGGGGACATTCACAAGTTACCCAGCGGTATATAAAGTGATTAAATGAGCTCCACCTTCACCAGCTGCAACATTAAAGTGATGAACGCATGAATGCATCAAAAATTATAATCCAATAATATCATTCTGAAATGGGCCATTGTGCATAATAAGTACTTTTACTTTTGGTACTTTCATTATTTTTTGATGCTTTAACTTAAGTAAGATTTTGAAGTCTTGTCTGAACGTGTAGCAGAGAGCTGTCAATCAAAGTCTTTCTTTCTTTTGATTGTTGATGAAGGAGGAGTCGTCCACTAGAAGTCTTTACATGTTTTACTTCCTGTAAAATGTTCTGTAACATTTACTTTCTGTCCAAAAGACCAGAAACCTGAATGATGACTTTGGTAGAGAGCTGAGATGAACTCTGTGGGTATAAAGAGAAGTAACTGATGAACATGTTTGAATGAAAGCAGGTCGGCTGCTGTTAAATGTGTCATGTGATTAACTCATAATAAAACAGTAGAAGCTGAACTTTGTCCTGCAGCAGCTTCAGACCGGTTTATATTGTTTTAATACTGCTGGCTGGAGCTTTTATTGAAGCAGGTGGATGAATCTAACCCTCTTTTTCAACACAGACCTGATGAGGAGACAAGTGAGCTGCTGGACTGATGAACATTCATGGAAATAAGTTGAGTAAGTGGAACTGAATTCTCTTCACTATCAGAGCTTTTCTGTTGTTGAAAATGTTCCTTCTTTCAGCTTTGAAAAGCTGTTTCCGATTGTTTGACGGTGTTCCTTAATGCAGATGGCGTCTGTGTGAGCAGGAAAAGAAAAGCTGAGGAGTGTAAAAGTTATATTTCAGAAGATGTTTGAGTTCAGATAATGTTTGATTTGAATGCTGACAGCGTGATGAAGGAGATGAAACTGATCTGGGGTCGTGGTGGAGGCAGCTGCCTTCAGTCACAGAGGATCAACTTCTGTTGAAAGGTTCAAGGTCTGTAGTGGGTCCAGTGAGTTTGGCAGAGAAGAGCTGATGTGGGTTCTGACTCGCCGCTCAAAGCTCTTCATGGTGACCGGAGTAAGTGCTGCTGGGCGGTAGTCGTTCAGGCAGAGAGGTTTGGACTTCTTGGAAACCGGGACAATGGTGGTCTTTTTAAAACACGTGGGGACTATGGATTTCAGCAGTGAGAGGTTAAAAACATCTGTGAAGACATCCAGCAGCTGGATACCGTCAGGACCTGGAGCCTTGTGTCGGTTAGTCATGTTGAAGGATTGACTCACATCTGCCCCAGATGTTTCCAGTGGGTCCTGGGCCTTTTCTTTACTTGCAGCAGGGGTGTTATACAAAGTGTGCATAAAAGACACTTCCTCATTGCTGCAGAGTTTATAGTGCTGGTTCATAGTCCAGTCCACATATTCCTGGTGCTGGAGCCATGGTAGCACGACTCAACTTTGTCCCTGTATCGACTCTTAGCCCTGTTGATGGCCTTTTGGAGCTCGACCCGGATGTTCCAGTATTCATCCAAATCTCCTGCGTTGTAGGCAGCAGTCCGAGCTTTAACCCGGGCGTGGACTTCCCTGTTCACCCAGGTTCAGTGCACAACACAACTAGATAAGAAACCTCTGTATACAGCTCCAGATGTGCACTCTCATTCTGTCAGTGAATAACACAGAGATACGAGTTTGTCCTCCTCCAGACATTTAGCTTTGTACTGAGCTGCTCTGTAGACGAGTGACGACACCTAGTGGAGCGATGGCAGAACTACATCAGCTGCTCTGTGATTCTCTGACTCTCACTGGCTTTCTGGCTTCAGGTCAGACTGCTGTGACTCTTCATCTGACCATTATCTTCATGATCCACGTAGTTTCATCAGTTTTTCTGACAGTCGATTTATTGTTTACACTAGACTGCTTAAGAAGTCTGACACCCAACAACACAAAAGGTTTCAATTCAAAAAGACAAGATGCAACGTCTCACATTGAAGAAACTTGGACCAGCTCATGTTTGTAAAAACTGCCATCCTGCAATTTTCTGTCAATCAACTAATCAATGACAGGACTGACAGTTTGATTTCTGCTCCAGTGTTTCCTCCACAGATGAAGGTACAAAGTCTCTGTAACTTGATGTGGACGTGAATTCAGCAGCATCTGACTTCTCTGTCGACTCTGTGGTCAAAAACAACAGGTTCTGCTTGTTTTAGGTTTAACTTCATTCAGCTGTTTGTCATGTGACTGAGAGGAATGATATAAATACTGTGTGAGCTCTGACAGCATGTTGTTGTGTTTGTGTGAAGGTGGGGGCTCTGCTATGAACCAGTGTGAGGAGACGGAGGAGGGAGCCCCTCCCTCTACAACCACTCTGTGTGGGGACCAGGACAGCCAGACCAGAGCTCAGAGGTGAGACGAAGATCTCTAACTGTCCTTGACTCTCGTCCACTCAAATCACTCCACCATCATTATTCACACTCAAAACTCGTGTTCTGTACAAGTTCTAACAATGTTGTTGGAGGAACGTTTCATTTGTAACATTCACACGTTTTACTGATGTTTATCATTTGAAAGGACACTCCTGTAATGTCCTCCACCTCCTCTTATCTCATCATGTCTTATTCTATCAATATAATCAGCTAACTAATACTATGAATATAGTTCATTGGCCCAAAGCGGAAAATCCAACTCTTTACACTTTCTCAGTGTGTTTTACAAGACACAAAAAGAAAAGAGAAGACAATTTAAACAATAATTAAAATATTAAAATTCATTGAAAAATAAGACTTAAGGACTGTGAAATAATGAACAACCAAAAGACAAAATAAATGCCAATAAGCAAGAAGAAATTTCACTGACGAGTTTCATTTTTCAGCCGAAGTGTTCTGGGGCCTTCATCATAAATGCGCAGTTGAAGGTTGGTTTGTCTGTCTCTCTCTATCAGTGTTCACCAGCAGAGACCTGACTCTCCCAGACCCAGCTGTGTGTCCATGAAGAGTCACAGGTCCATGATTGACCCTATTGAATTTAAAGATGGACACCACCCTGCTGAAGGAAGGTAAGCTGGAGTCCAAGGCTGTTGTGTTTGTACAGTGTGAGCTTTTAATTGGATCAGATAATCACAGATGAAACACTTTTTAACAACTTTCACATTGTAATTCAAATTTCAAATGAAAAAGTGACGGCCCTGATTCACTGTCAGATACCATGCGATGGTACATGTTCTGTAGACTTTAATTCCATACATCCATTCACATCAACCGAGAAATCAACAGTCTGGTACAGTGTTTGCATCGCTCACACTCCATCTTACCCTCGCTTGTGAAGAAGACTCAGATACTTGAACTCCTTCAATTGGGGCAGTGAATCAATCCCAACATGAAGAGAGCAATCTACAGTTTTCTGTTTTCTTTTGAGATGACAATACATTAACAAATAAGTTGATAATAGAAAAAGTTTTTAAACTCCCTTAACCCCTCTAGTATCCTTGCAGTGGTAAACAGCTGGTCCTCTGTTCAACGGCCAGGATGGTTTCCACATTGTTCCTCTTGAGTCTGAGGTTTGACCCGAGTCTCCTTTCCAGCACCCAAGGTTTGCTGGGGAGGGTGAGCAATGTGATACCCTGATAGTTGGAGCACATCATCTGGTCCCTTTTTTTAAAGTCTGCCGGTCTACAGTCCAGAGATTTCAGCATCTCAACATCTCAGGGCAATTCTCATCCACTGTGGCAACTTGCCTCCACAGCCCTGTTTAACCCTATAAAGCCCAAATATAGAAAAAAAAAAAATGAGCAAACATTTTTCTACCTTTCAACTGTTGTCGTACGAGGTTTTCAAATTTTGTAACGTTCTGTATTTGTGCTCAATCTTTGAACAAATATACAGAACTACTAAGGGGTCATTTGCAATGATGGGCCCAAAGACAGTTCTTTTCCTCTGAAAAGCAAAGACGAACATCACACTTGCTGCATAGCGTGTTGGTGTATCCTTTATTGCAGTGTCTGCAGCGTCCTCTCTTCGTCTTCACTGCGAAATGTGCGATTACATCCCCACATTCAGCAACATCCTCCCTCACCTGTCCCTGAACAATACCACAAGCATCCCATTCTGCCTAATGCAACAAGCTGTCACAGCTGGGTCTGGCAGGGTAACTGGAACACAGGGGATAGGACCCAAATGCAGACGCCTGAGTCTGAGCTGAAGCAGTTCAGTGAATTTATTAACATAAATGGCACAAAGGCTTATGGGATGGAGAGGCAGAACAAAAAAACAGAGAAGGCAAACAAATCCAACAAGGAGCAGGCAAGAATCAAATGTCCAAAACAGGCAGGTAACAGTTCTCAGGAACAACAGAAAAACAGGATACAAAAGCTAAAGAGCAAGGTACGAAGTGCACAACCTTGATATAACGATCTGACCTGTTACAAAGGAAGTGAAATGGTTTATCTAACGACCAGGTGCACAAGGAAGAGGACGCAGTAGCTCGGTGCATCTCAGGCAGCTCAGGTGACTGCATAGCTGATGAGAAATGGGAACAGGTGTGTGGATGGGTGAGGCAGTCGGGTGATGAAGAAAGTAGGGAAAGTCCAAGGACATCTGGTGGACAGCTAGAGGAAAGACGGCCTGAGAGTCGTGAGACTGAGTTGGAGGCTGAAGGGAACTGAGGAGCAAACTGTGACACAAGCAGCTATTCAGACAAACAAAGCCCAGAAAAAAATCCCAGGATCAGTTAAATATATTTTTTAACTGATAAAATACAGTTTCAGTTTCAATTAGTTTCAGTTTCAAGACATCATATTTCTATTAGTATTTTTTTTTTTCCTTTCAGGGCCTGGTGACCTAAAGGTTAGAGAAGCAGGCTTGTGACTGGAAGGTCTGGACGGGGAGAGTGAAATAGCCCCTTGCCCCTCCCTCATTACTGTACCACCACTGAGGTGCCCTAAGACAAGACCCTTAACCCCTCTCAACCAGCTGCTTCAGTATGGCTACTCAGTGGGAAATCCAGCTCCTTCAAGGTGATCTTCCAAGTCTTTAGAACCAGTTTTCCTATCAGGTGTCAGCAGGCCAAGGCCCCTGCCATAGTCTAGAGTTTACTTGGCAATGCAACTGGCCCTCACCTCCAACCTTGCTAGTGGAGGACCCACAAGGCCGTGACCCTATGTCATCCCTTTGTTTTTAGCCAGACCTGGCTCCAGGAGAGGGTCCCGGTCTCCCTAATCTGGGAACCACTCTCAATCTCAACCAGTTTTCCTGTGTGGCCCGACTAGGAGCTATTTTCTCAAACAACACAGCTCCCAGGGTCATGGGGGAATGAACAGCCCTCCACCACATTAACAAATGGACACAAATCATTTCCCATTTGTGCTGATGGGGGAGCTGTAATTAATGGTCAAAACTGTGTGTATCTGTTGATATTTTCATACTTTTTTTTTCATTTTTACTTTAATTTCATACATATTTTCCCTGCAGAGTTCAACAGGTCCTCTGTGGTCAGTCGGTTCAGCAGCATCCAACAGACCTGGACTCCGTATTTATGGTGTGTAAATGTCCAACAACAACTTTTACTGCATCTGCAAATGAGATGAAAACATAATTAAAATTAAAGTTTTATTCTTTTCCAGCATGTTGAGGAAAACACTTTTGTGAAGAACGACCTGAAGAAGTTCCAGAAGGTTTTGAGTCCAGATTACCCAGAATACTTAGAAAGGCAGAGTGAGGATGAGGAGGTGGTGGATGGTGAGGAGGAAGAGCAGAGGAAGAGCATTTCTAAAGATCACACTGCACCTCCTGAGGAGAATGAAGCAGGAGGAGCTGGAGCTGGATTTTAAACTCTTAACTTAGCTCACTGATCTTATTTGTTGTGTTTTCATTCAGGAACATTTGCTGCAGTTTGTCGACATCGAATCAAATCTAACCTGAAGAAGAAGTTTCAGTGTGTGTTTGAGGGGATTTCTGAAGCAGGAAACCCAACCCTTCTGAACCAGATCTACACAGAGCTCTACATCACAGAGGGAGGGACTGGAGAGGTCAATGATGAACACGAGGTCAGACAGATTGAAACTGCATCCAGGAAACCAGGCAGACCTGAAACAACTATCAGACAAGAAGACATCTTTAAACCTTCACCTGGAAGAGAGGAACCAATCAGAACAGTGATGACAAAGGGAGTGGCTGGCATTGGGAAATCAGTCTTAACACAGAAGTTCACTCTGGACTGGGCTGAAGACAAAGCCAACCAGGACATACACTTCACATTTCCATTCACCTTCAGAGAGCTGAATGTGCTGAAAGAGAAAAAGTACAGCTTGGTGGAACTTGTTCATCTCTTCTTTACTGAAACCAAAGAGGCAGGAATCTGCAGGTTTGAAGAGTTCCAGGTTTTGTTCATCTTTGACGGTCTGGATGAGTGTCGACTTCCTCTGGACTTCCACAACAATGAGGTCCTGACTGATGTTACAGAGTCCACCTCAGTGGATGTGCTGCTGACAAACCTCATCAGGGGGAAACTGCTTCCCTCTGCTCGCCTCTGGATAACCACAAGACCTGCAGCAGCCAATCAGATCCCTCCTGAGTGTGTTGACATGGTGACAGAGGTCAGAGGGTTCACTGACCCACAGAAGGAGGAGTACTTCAGGAAGAGGTTCAGAGATGAGGAGCAGGCCAGCAGAATCATGTCCCACATCAAGACCTCACGAAGCCTCCACATCATGTGCCACATCCCGGTCTTCTGCTGGATCACTGCTACAGTTCTGGAGGACGTGTTGAAGACCAGAGAGGGAGGACAGCTGCCCAAGACCCTGACTGAGATGTACATCCACTTCCTAGTGGTTCAGTCCAAAGTGAAGAACATCAAGTATGATGGAGGAGCAGAGACAGATCCACACTGGAATAAAGAGACCAGGAAGATGATTGTCTCTCTGGGAAAACTGGCTTTTGAGCAGCTGCAGAAAGGCAACCTGATCTTCTATGAATCCGACCTGACAGAGTGTGGCATCGATATCAGAGCAGCCTCAGTGTACTCAGGAGTGTTCACACAGATCTTTAAAGAGGAGAGAGGACTGTACCAGGACAAGGTGTTCAGCTTCGTCCATCTGAGCGTTCAGGAGTTTCTGGCTGCTCTTCATGTCCATCTGACATTCATCAACTCTGGTGTCAATCTGCTGTCAGAAGAACAAACAACCTCAATGTGGTCTAAACTATTTAGAGACAAACCTGAACCAACACATTTCTACCAGAGTGCTGTGGACAAGACCTTACAGAGTCCAAATGGACACCTGGACTTGTTCCTCCGCTTCCTCCTGGGTCTTTCTCTGCAGACCAATCAGACTCTCCTACGAGGTCTGGTGACACACACAGGAAGGATCTCACAGACTAATCAGAAAGTTATCGAGTGCATCAAGAAGAAGATCAGTGAGAATCTGTCTCCAGAGAGAAACATCAATCTGTTCCACTGTCTGAATGAGCTGAATGATCGTTCTCTAGTGGAGGAGATCCAACAGTCTCTGAGTTCAGGAAGTCTCTCCACAGATAAACTGTCTCCTGCTCAGTGGTCAGCTCTGGTCTTCATCTTACTGTCATCAGAAGAAGATCTGGACGTGTTTGACCTGAAGAAATACTCTGCTTCAGAGGAGGCTCTCCTGAGGCTGCTGCCAGTGGTCAAAGCCTCCAACAAAGCTCTGTAAGTGCACAGATAACTGCAGTCACTAATACTAACTACTCATTACATGTGTAGAGTTGTTCTCAACTAATGAAAGTTGATTTAGGCAATAAATTGATTCGTTGATCAATTGAAAAATCGGTCAAATTGTTTCTTTAGTTTTATTATACCTCCACAGATGAAAGTAGCCATGCAAAAACAAATTACAGTGTAATATATTTGATCTCAGAGATAGGATTGTATTTTTTTGACATTTGATTGATAAATTGCTGTTAGTTTCCAATAACAAACACAATACAAATTTTATTATCAATATTCCAAAAAAATGTTCTTGGCACCTGAGATTGTAATGCTTTGTTATTTGACACATCAACTCAATAAGGGCAACCATATAAATGTGATGTATTTTACATTGTAGAGTTGTGTAATTTTCCCCTGGGGATCAACATATTTCTGATTCTGATTGTGATTCTGAGAACACAAAAACAGTATCAAGTGTCTCTATCATTAACTGTCCTTCAGGCTGAGGGGCTGTGATCTGACAGAGAGAAGCTGTGAAGCTCTGTCCTCAGTTCTCAGCTCCCAGTCCTCTAGTCTGAGAGAGCTGGACCTGAGTAACAACGACCTGCAGGATTCAGGAGTGAAGCTGCTCTCTGCTGGACTGGAGAGTCCACACTGTACATTGGAGACTCTAAGGTCAGGATGCAGACTTTTTTTGCCTGGGTTGACGCCAACTTTTTAATCCAATATTTCTTCCTCCCCAATTTGCTCTTCTTCTCCGCTGTGCTAGTTATGGCAGTTTGCCACAGAAGCAGCTGTTTGCTAAGACATTCAAGTAATATCAACTTTCATAAGGTGTTGACGATGGGTTCTGGTGTCATTTGACTGTAACAATAAGTTTCAAAGCAGTAAAGCAGTGGACTGATGATAAAATTTAACATTTAGCTCATTTTAATCAGGGAATTCACACTGACGGGGAACGAATAGATGAAAATGTCACTCTGTGTGTGTGTGTGTGTGTGTGTGTGTGTGTGTGTGTGTGTGTGTGTGTTTGTGTGTATGTGTGTGTGTGTGTGTGTGTGTGTCTCTCCAGGCTATCAGGCTGTCTGATCACAGAGGAAGGCTGTAGTTCTCTGGCCTCAGCTCTGAAGTCCAACCCCTCCCATCTGAGAGAGCTGGACCTGAGCTACAATCATCCAGGAGACACAGGAGTGAAGCTGCTGTCTGCTGGACTGGAGGATCCGCGCTGGAGACTGGAAACTCTCAGGTATGAACAGACAGCAAGAGCTCACACACTGTTTCTCTGTCACACTGACGAGCTGAGGACTGTTGGTTCACAGTCTGTACCAACAGTGAAGACAGTAACTGATGTGCTGAGAGTCCCTGTCCCCTCTGAGACTAATATCAGACCAGGATCTGGTGCTGATTTGATTTCTTGACGCCTACAACACACATTCTTTACCTGTTACTCGAGTTACGTCACGTAATGAAATATTTATTTATTTATACTTCCACAGAAAATATCTGTATAAGAATGGATATATGAGTGTCACTGTTCCAGGGATATAAGTTGAATTGTGTGGATTTTATTGTTGTTTTCTTCCGAATATTTGATGTTGAATTGAGTCTGTGTATGAAATGTGTTTTATAAATGCAGCTGTTTTGTCTTGATGGTGGATGTGAGTGACGGTTGATGAAGATCATTGATGAGGAAGCTTCTGAAGGTTCATCCTGACTTTGTTTCTTCCTCCAGGGTGGAACATGGTGGAGAGCAGAGGCTGAAACCTGCTCTGAGGAAGTGTAAGTGTGTGTTGACTTTGATTCATGAAAACAAGGCAGCACATGTTAAAGTAGTCTCAGTCAAAAGCTCGTGGATCTGCATTCAACTCTCAGTTGGACAGAAGATCCAAAAAGATGAGTCCTTGAGAAGTTTGGCTCTAATTAACAAAGCAACAAATAAAGCCATCAGGTGTGTTGGAGGATAAACTGCTGCTGTATCGTGTCTCGTTCTCTCCATCAGACGCCTGTGAACTCACACTGGACACAAACACAGTCAACAGAAACCTCCACCTGTCTGACAACAACAGGAAGGTGACGTTAGTGACGGAGAAGCAGCCGTATCCTGATCATCCAGAGAGGTTTGACTTCTGGCCTCAGCTGCTGTGTAGAGATGGTCTGACTGGTCGCTGTTACTGGGAGGTGGACTGGAGAGGAGGGGTTTATATGTCAGTGATTTACAGAAGGAGAGGAGGGAGAGGAGGCAGTGATGACTGCTGGTTTGGAGGAAATAATCAGTCCTGGAGTCTGAGGTGCTCTGATGATGGAAGTTACTCTGTCTGGCACAATAACAGAAGAACAGTCCTCCCCCCTTCTTCCTCCTCCTCCTCCTCCTCTCACAGAGTATCAGTGTATGTGGACTGTCCTGCTGGCACTCTGTCCTTCTATAGAGTCTCCTCTGACACCCTGATCCACCTCCACACCTTCAACACCACATTCACTGAACCTCTTTATCCTGGCTTTGGGTTATTGTTTGGGTGGTCTGGTTCCTCAGTGTCTCTGTGTTCACTGGAGGAGGGAGAGTCTCCTTCTGTGTAGAGAAACACTCACACTGCTGACAAACACACACACACAAGTTCAGAGTTGTTAATACCACACTTCCCATCATGCTTTGGGTGCTGCCAACAGGAGTCTGACCAGACTGAGTCTACAAGATCTCCTCCAGACAACATATATTTTTACAACATATAAAAACAATCTGCTTTGAATATTTTCTGTCTGGTGTGTTTTTTTCTACATTGTTCTCTTCACTGCAAACTCCACATCTGTGAATATACAGATGTGTTGGACACAAGATGTCTCCTACATCTGTTCTCATGTGACCTGGAGGCTTCTGCATCACCTGCTGAGCTCCAGGAGTGTAGGAGGGTCCTCACAACTGATCTTCTCTGTTGTAGATGTTGGTCACAGTTCAAATTGTGATACTGGTCTGTGTGAGCCTTCACATGAACATGAAGGATCTAGAAGCAGCAGCTTCCTGATCACTCGTGATCTTGAGCTGTGTAGTTTGTGTACCAGAGGGCAGGTAGAGTCGAAGTCATCGCCAAAGCAACCGACAAGTGTGCTCCAGTGGAGGAGGCTGGTGCTTGGCTTGTACAGAAAGTCCTTTGTAGATTCAATCTGTGGTGTCGAGACACAACTCCAGTCGTTCTGGACCCAAGCTGAGGTTGAGGTCAAATGATGATGTTACTGTCGAGCTGCGATTACACGTGTGTTGTTAAATGTTGTGAAACCAACAAAAGGCAGAAACATCATGTTTATTGGGCATGTTGGATATGGACTACCTGAACACAGAATCATGGCTGCTGACTTAACTTTGGAGGCTGAATTTTATAGTGGAAGAATAAGACTCTATTTGTGGATGAAAATCAGGATCACTACGGTGTAACTATATAACTATAATATATTTTTTTTAACAGTCAAGTGAATTGACACACAACAGCATATTTTTAATTTCACTTAAATTGTATTTATTGCACTGCGGTGGTTTTTAACAACACATGGTTACTTTATGAATCATTGTTGATGTCAAAGGAGGAAAACATGGTGAAATGTGAATGTATCTGCAGTATATGTGAGCTGCTGCATTCATATCTGAAACATCCAAACTGTCAACGCGTCATGACGGAGAGTCTTGTGTCGGAGGCAGCCTCTAACACGCCCGCCTATAATGTATGATTACAATATTACTGTATTAAAATCTATGTTGTCTTTCACATGAAATAATGAATTATTTCAATAAAACAGTAACACAAATCAGCCTGTTAAACTCTTTATTTTCATGTTTCTACACTCTGTCTGATCGAATCATACACAATGGGCCTTTTTTAGTTTTTCTGACGTACATGTGTTCCGAGTTGGATTCACCAAAACTCTCTTAACGCTCGTTCTGTTTGGTTCTTGCATGAAGCCTATTGTGTATCATCTTGTTCCAATTCTTCATTTAAGCTCTGTGATGTTTAAACTGAGTGAAAGATGAAATCCCACGACTCGAGATGTTTTTAACAGCCATGTTATGTTATCTATCTTCTCTTCAAATGGAAATATTCTAGATGTCTTGTGCATCATTTCTGACACATTTTGCAAACATTCAGCCTGAAATATTTGGTATCTTTGTAAAATGTGGGATCTCCACTACAATTTAAAACAAAGTTCTGTAGGATTGAACAATTTTTGGCTGAGCAACATGGGTTTATGAAGATGGAGTCACCAGAGGGTTCAGCAGAGTTAAGCACGTTAATGGCAAACAAACTGCTGTTAAAAGAAAAAAAAGTGCAGGTTGCATCTCTTGGGCCAGAAAAGTTCAAACACAAAAAAACAATAGGCGTTGTGTTGATGTAGTAGGAACATGAAGAAGAGGAACCTGAAAAAGCAGATGTTGGAACTTCACTTCTACGCACAGACACAGCTGAACTTCCTCACTCTTCATTTCCTTTACACTTACTTGACTTAAAAGCAGAAGCCAGAGTTCAGGGGAACTGGACTTCGATGTTGTTGGCACGTTATAATATTCTCCAAACCATCTCAGAGAGGTGAGAGTCTTGTGTTTTTCTTTTCTTATGCTTCAGCTCATCATGTAGAAAACGTTGTACAGTTGTAATGTGATGTGAAGCTCATGAGCTTCTTTAATTCCTGTCACGCCGCTGTAAACAGGTCTGCGTCTCGACACTGAAGCCATCAAGATTCTTGCTGTTTATTCAGTGTACTTGAAGAGAAACTGAGCATCACCTCAGTTTTCATCTAGCGCCATCTTCAGGTCAACATTTCACTTCATTCAAGTGACCAAAAAGTGACCAAAATTTTATGACCAAAATACCTGCAAAACTAATGGCATTCCCATCAGCCTTTGCTGTCCTTTTGTTTAGTGCTTATTAGCAAGTGTTAGCATGCTAATCCTGCTTTAACATTTACAGTTTCCACTTAGAGGTGCTTTTACTCAAAGGTGGCTTTCTTTAATCGAAAGAAGTGAAATGACATTAAGTCCAGCCCACAGAGCAGCAGCAGGAGCTCTAACTGACCAGACTCTGCACACAAATACTACAAACTACAAACAGCTCCTGTGTCGGCCAATCAGAACTCCTGTTGCTGCCCTGTTACGTTTGTGTTACAGTTTTCCTTCAGGTTGACAACGCTGCCTGATTTTAGGAGGGAGCCCCGATGACGGCAGAGGACCTTCTGAACACTCTGAAGGATTTAAGAGACGAGGAATTCAAGGACTTCAGATGGTTTCTGCAGCAGCCCGACATCCTGGAAGGCTACCAAACCATCAAAGTGTCCAAGTTGGAGACGGCAGAAAGGCGGGACACGGTGGATCTGATGGTGAACGCCTATGAACTTCATGGAGCTCTGAAGGTCACCAAGAAGGTTTTAGAGAAGATAAACAGGAACGACCTGGTGCAGAGTCTGTCAGACTCCAGCTCAGGACCAGAAGGTCAGTCGCACTTTTTACTCGTGTTTTCAGGTATAAAGAGTTGGTTGACAGCCGCAACACAATACTTGTAATTAAGTGTGACAATACAAGATCTTTTTCTCATAATTAGGAGATAAGTCAATGTTTCAGTATTTCATATATTGATCATATAGTAGTCTTAAGGTCAAGGTACATTTTTTCACAGTTTATTCCATTGACAGTTGTGGTCCACTCATCCTTTGCTGAAGGTTTGCTTGCCTCCGTTTCCATGTGATGGTTTTCTTGCCAAACGTACGTTAAAGAGAGATTCATCCTGTTCCAACTCCAGGTGCAGGAACCTCACTTAGAATCACATGTCTTCCACATCTGTATGTAGATAGTTGGACCCGTCTCAGCATTAAGCAGTGGCAGGATCACAGCTTTGAGGGGTTCGTTGTGACTTTTAACTAATCTAAGGGTTAAGTGTGGATACGGTTAAAAGTTCATAATCTCTCTGTCTCAGTGTCAGTGGATGTCAGTGATGTTGGAGCGACTTCAGAGAACAGAGGACCTTCCTCCTCCCAGAGTGAAGGTAAAGCTGCTGTGTTGTCTCGTCCGTATGGACGCCCTGAAAGACAAAGTGTAGTTTTTTAGTTTGAAAAAATTTACTTCAGTGTTAAATTCAGTTCCCTCACAAAAACAGTCTTACATTTCTTTTTCAAAGATCTTGAATATTTTTTTCCTAGCTGCTGTAGACAGAAACACATGTTTTATGGATTTGTTTGTGTGTGATTGCGAGCTGTTTTCTACATCTATAAACTAGAGTGGGATTGTTGTGAGAGCTGATTTTGCTGCAGGAAGCTGTTCGATCCTTTTTGTGGAGTTTCACTCAAGTGAAGATTTTAGAAAAGATTTAAATTAACGTAAATGAATGAATTGACTTTTGAGTTGGACAATTCTTCCATCAATATTCTGCAGTTCCTCTGGGTCCAGGTCATGTTAATTGATTGATTATATTACTAGGAATTATTGTTATTTTCAGCTGGGAAGTACTGAACAAAACCTTGATGTAAATGATATAAATCATGAATTGTCAACAATTACATAACACTGTTATGTAGCTGACTAATAAGAAGCTAATTGATTTACACATATTACTTACATTTAAGCGATGCACCAGATTTAGTAAGATCACCACTTTTAATACCAAGTAGGTGTTACTGAAAAACTTCAGAAATTCAAAATGAGTGATGGCTTCCAGAACTGCTGCAACACAACAGTTCTGTCTGACTGCAGTTTAGTTTCTCTTCAGAAACAAACCTTTTATAGATATAATAAAGTATGCATTTACTGATGCTCACGAGAAAAGAGGCATCTGTAGACAAACAGCCTTAATCTATGTTGTTCTTTCCATTGATGTCACTCAGATGAGATCGTTCCAGTACCAGAGCCACGACACATCTCATATTACAAACACTTGCTTAAATCAAACCTCCAGAATAAGTTCATGTGTGCACAGGAGGGGTGGGCGCAGAAGAAGGATGAGCAGCGTCTGGATGATATCTTCACAGCGCTTTACATCACAGCTGGGGGTGACGTACATATCAACAAACAGCATGAGGTCAGGCAGATTGAGGCAGCGGTTCTGAAGCCAGCAGAAACAGAGAAACTAATTAAACCCAGTGATATGTTCAAACCCCCCTCCGGAAGATATAAACCCATAAGAACAGTGCTGACTAATGGAATCGCAGGAATTGGAAAAACATTTCTTGTCCGCAAGTTTGTGTTGGACTTGGCTGAAGGAAGAGCCAGCCATGATGTGCATCTTGTATTCCCCTTCACGTTCCGCCAGCTGAACTTATGGAGGGCAGAAAAGTTTTGTTTGGCAGAACTAATTCATGAATGTATCCGGGAGACCAGAGACATAAAGGTAGAAGCTCTTAATCACATCTTTACTACTCTGCAGTCATCAGGAAACACCAACTATGACAGAAGTAAATTCAAACTTCTGTTTGTTTTGGATGGACTGGATGAGAGCCGACTCCAACTGGACTGCTTCACCAATAAAAACCAGGACGCAAACTTTGATGTCACCGAGTCCACCTCAGTGGATGTGCTGCTGACGAACCTCATCAAGAGAAATCTGCTTCCCTCTGCTCGCCTCTGGATAACCACTAGACCTGCAGCTGCCAGTCAGATCCATTCTGATTTTGTTGACATGGTGACAGAGGTCAGAGGGTTCACTGACCCACAGAAGGTGGACTACTTCAGGAAGAGATTCAGAGACGAGGAGCAGGCCAGCAGGATCATCTCCCACATCAAGACCTCACGAAGCCTCCACATCATGTGCCACATCCCGGTCTTCTGCTGGATCACTGCTACAGTTCTGGAGGACGTGTTGAAGACCAGAGAGGGAGGACAGCTGCCCAAGACCCTGACTGAGATGTACACAGAATTCCTGGTGTTTCAGATTGATCAGAATAAACAGAGGAATAACCTAAAAAAGTGCATTCAGTACATTAAGTCATTAGCAAAACTGGCTTTTCACCAGCTGGAAAAGGGCAACCTAATCTTCTACGAGAAAGATCTAAAAGAGAGTGGCATTGATGTCAGCGGAGCCTCGGTGTGCTCAGGAGTGTTCACAGAGATCTTTAAAGAGGAACGTGGGAGGAGGAATGATGCAGACAAGATGTTTAGCTTTGTCCATCTGAGTGTTCAGGAGTTTTTAGCAGCTTTGTATGTAGAGAAAGCACTCATGAACAGAAACAAGAATGTTATGTCTGAGCCGGGGCAGACTTGTGGCGAACATGTGCAAATGGTTTTCAGTAAAAAATCTATTACAGAGGTTCACAGGTTTGCTATTGACAAGGCCTTACAGAGTCCGAATGGACACCTGGACTTGTTCCTCCGCTTCCTCCTGGGTCTTTCACTGCAGACCAATCAGACTCTCCTACAACACCTACTGAAAAAGAATAGAAGCTCACAGACTAATGGGAAAACAGTCGAGTACATCAAGAAGAAGATCAGTGAGAATCTGTCTCCAGAGAGAAACATCAATCTGTTCCACTGTCTGAATGAGCTGAATGATCGTTCTCTAGTGGAGGAGATCCAACAGTCTCTGAGTTCAGGAAGTCTCTCCACAGATAAACTGTCTCCTGCTCAGTGGTCAGCTCTGGTCTTCATCTTACTGTCATCAGAAGAAGATCTGGACGTGTTTGACCTGAAGAAATACTCTGCTTCAGAGGAGGCTCTCCTGAGGCTGCTGCCAGTGGTCAAAGCCTCCAGCAAAGCTCTGTAAGTGCACAGATAACTGCAGTCACTAATACTAACTACTCATTACATGTGTAGAGTGGTTCTCAACTAATGAAAGTTTTAGTCAACTGATTTAGGCAATAAATTGATTCGTTGATCAATTGAAAAATCGGTCAAATTGTTTCTTTAGTTTTATTATACCTCCACAGATGAAAGTAGCCATGCAAAAACAAATTACAGTGTAATTTATTTGATCTCAGAGATAGGATTGTATTTTTTTGACATTTGATTGATAAATTGCTGTTAGTTTCCAATAACAAACACAATACAAATTTTATTATCAATATTCCAAAAAAATGTTCTTGGCACCTGAGACTGTAATGCTTTGTTATTTGACACATTAACTCAATAAGGGCAACCATATAAATGTGATGTATTTTACATTGTAGAGTGTAATTTTCCCCTGGGGATCAACATATTTCTGATTCTGATTCTGAGAACACAAAAACAGTATCAAGTGTCTCTATCATTAACTGTCCTTCAGGCTGAGGGGCTGTGATCTGTCAGAGAGAAGCTGTGAAGCTCTGTCCTCAGTTCTCAGCTCCCAGTCCTCTAGTCTGAGAGAGCTGGACCTGAGTAACAACGACCTGCAGGATTCAGGAGTGAAGCTGCTCTCTGCTGGACTGGAGAGTCCACACTGTAGACTGGAGACTCTAAGGTCAGGATTCATCTTCTGTTGAACAGATTTAAATGTTGCTTGATGTAAAAGTCACCGCTCTCATCAGTGCCTCCTTCAGCAGCCACAGGCAGCTGTTTTCATTAAATACACTCTGATAAACCCTCTTGTATACTACCCAGCAGCAAACAGCATAATATTTTCCTTAAGAGTTGGTGGAGCCCCTTCATTTCAACACTCTGTACGATACTCTATGATTCGGTCTCACAGAGATGAATCTTTCTTGTCAATTCACACTGACAAGAAAAAAAATGATGAAAAAAAATGAAATGTGTGTGTGTGTGTGTGTGTGTGTGTGTGTGTGTGTGTGTGTCTCCAGGCTATCAGGCTGTCTGATCACAGAGGAAGGCTGTAGTTCTCTGGCCTCAGCTCTGAAGTCCAACCCCTCCCATCTGAGAGAGCTGGACCTGAGCTACAATCATCCAGGAGACACAGGAGTGAAGCTGCTGTCTGCTGGACTGGAGGATCCACGTTGGAGACTGGAAACTCTCAGGTATGAACAGACAGCAAGAGCTCACACACTGTTTCTCTGTCACACTGACGAGCTGAGGACTGTTGGTTCACAGTCTGTACCAGCAGCACTGCTGATAACAGTGAAGACAGTAACTGATGTGCTGAGAGTCCCTGTCCCCTCAGAGACTGACCTCTTATATCAGACCAGGATCTGGTGCTGATCATTTATTGACGCCTACGACACACATTCTTTTTGTCAAATATAGTCAAGTGTTTATGAACCATAATGCAAACTTATTAAGTCAAAGTTAATTCTTGTGCTTGGAAACAGCACATCAGTACAGCGTCTGCCAGTCTGAGTATAACACCTGTAACCACTAAAGTCATAACAAAATGTGGCAGCAGACAATAATGGAATTTAATGAAATGACAATCATATTTAGACTAACGTTACTATCAGTAATGTTCCTATATTTAAATTGGATCATTGGCTCCTTGATACAAGCTAGCTTGCTGTTTGCAAGTTACATCATCAGCTAACATTACGAAGCAGCCAATGCTAGAAGTTATCGCTAGTTGTCCGCCCCTGCCTTGCATCGCTCTTGGCATGTAGAAAGCAATCGTTAGTTATACACCTTTTGCTGATGTTCTGTTACATCGTTTATTGTTGGCTAAAATCAACGTTTGTCATAATACATCAGTTAGTATCATGGTTCACATAAGCTGGTGATATCATTTGACAAGCCAGCCATCAGATCCACTCAGATATTATTCTGGTAGCTAAGATTGCCAGCTAGCTGTAACTCATCTGGATCTGACGTTGGTTGCTTCGTAATGTTAGCTGATAAAGTAATTTTACCAGCCAGATCAGCCCTGGAGTCTGGATGAATTAGCTGACGTTATCCACTCAAGACAGTATTTTGCTACCCTAGCTAGATAGCAATTCGTCGCAAGCAAGGTATGTGGACTTTATGTTAGACTCTGTGTTTTGGTGGGTGCCAGATTTTTGTTGACTCTATTGCCCCTCTAAAAAAGAAGGTAATAAAACAAAGAAAGTCAGCTCCATGGTATAACACCCAAACCCGCAAATTAAAGCAAACAGCACAGAAGCTTGAAAGGAAATGGCGCTCCACCAAACTGGAGGAATCACGTTTAATTTGGCAAGATAGTCTTAAAACTTATAGGAAGGCCCTCTGTAAAGCCAGAGCAGCCTATTACTCAACATTAATAGAAGAGAACAAGAACAACCCCAGGTTTCTCTTCAGCACTGTAGCCAGGCTGACAGAGAGTCACAGCTCTATGGAGCCATGTATTCCTATAAGCCTCAGCAGTAATGACTTCATGAGCTTCTTTAATGATAAAAGTCTATCTATTCTAGTCTAAACTATTAGAGACAGAATTGATCACCTCCTGTCTTCAGGTGGTACCTTACCTTCAAACACAGGAACCTCAGAAACAGCTGTAAAACCTGATGTATGTTTAGATTGCTTTTCTCCCATTGACCTTCACCAAATTACTAAAACCATCTCTTCATCTAAGCCATCAACTTGTCTCTTAGACCCCATCCCAACCTGGCTGCTCAAAGAGGTTTTACCTTTAGTCAGCACTTCTTTACTAGACATGATCAATCTGTCTTTATTAACAGGCTACGTACCACAGTCCTTTAAAGTAGCTGTAATTAAACCTCTTCTTAAAAAGCCCACTCTTGATCCGGAGGTTTTAGCCAACTATAGACCTATATCTAACCTTCCCTTTCTCTCCAAGATTCTTGAGAAAGCAGTCGCCAACCAGCTGTGTGACTTTCTACATGACAATAAGTTGCTTGAGGACTTTCAGTCAGGTTTCAGAGCTCATCATAGCACAGAGACAGCACTGGTGAAGGTTACAAATGACCTTCTGACTGCATCAGACAGAGGACTTGTCTCTATACTTGTTTTGTTAGATCTTAGTGCTGCATTCGACACCATTGACCATCATATCCTATTACAGAGACTGGAACATTTAATTGGCATCAAAGGAACCGCACTAAGCTGGTTTAAGTCGTATTTATCAGATCGATCTCAGTTTGTACATGTTAACGATGAATCCTCCATGTACGCCAAAGTCAGTCATGGAGTTCCACAAGGTTCTGTGCTTGGACCAATACTATTCACCTTATATATGCTTCCTTTAGGACATATCATTAGAAAACACTCCATACATTTTCATTGCTATGCGGATGATACCCAGCTATATTTATCGATCAAGCCAGAAGAACCTCATCAGTTAGCCAAGCTTCAAGCATGCCTTAAGGACATAAAGACCTGGATGACCTGTAATCATCTGATGTTGAACTCAGACAAGACAGAAGTTATTGTTCTCGGCCCTGAACTCCTCAGAAACACAGTATCTAAGGATATTATTACCCTAGATGGCATTGCCCTGGCCTCCAGCGCCACCGTGAGGAATCTCGGAGTTGTCTTTGATCAGGACATGTCCTTTAACTCCCACGTAAAACAAACTTCAAGGACTGCCTTCTTTCACCTCCGTAACATTGAAACATCAGGAAGATCCTGTCTCAAACAGATGCAGAAAAATTAGTCCATGCATTTGTCACGTCTAGGCTGGATTATTGCAGTTCCTTATCATCAGGCTGTCCCAATAAGTCCCTGAGGACTCTCCAGCTGATCCAGAATGCTGCAGCACGTGTACTGACAGGAACCAGGAAAAGAGATCATATTTCTCCTGTGTTAGCTTCGCTGCACTGGCTCCCTGTAAAATCTAGAATAGAGTTTAAAATCCTTCTCCTGACTTACAAAGCTCTTACTGGTCAGGCACCATCATATCTTAAAGAGCTCATAGTACCCTGTTACCCCACTAGAGCACTGCACTCCCAGAATGCAGGGTTGCTTGTGGTTCCTAGAGTCTCCAAAAGCAGAACAGGAGCCAGAGCCTTCAGCTATCAAGCTCCTCTCCTGTGGAATCGGCTCCCAGTTTGGGTCCAGGAGGCAGACACACTCTCTACTTTTAAGAGTAGGCTTAAAACTTTGCTTTTTGGTAACGCTTATAGTTAAGGGCTGGCTCAGGCCTGCCTGGACCAGCCCCCTAGTTATGCTGCTATAGGCCTACACTGCTGGGGGACTTCCCATGATGCACTGAGCTTTCCTCCTCTCCCTCTTCATCTTTGCACATTCATCACAGTCCAATGCATGTTATTAACTTTATTTCTTCCCCGGAGTTTCTTTGTGCTTTGTCATCTCGCAGGTTCCTGTGGATCGTGGTCCTGGTACGCCTGGCTGCTGCCGCCATGGGCCTGCCTGACTCTCATCACTACAGTTATTATGTTTAGTCGTAGTTCTGTTACTATTAAAGCTGTTATTGCTATTATTGATCATATTTCAGTTATTATTACAGATGCAACTACTAATATCAGTCATATTTCCATTATTATTATAATTATAGCTGCTATGGCTACTGCTGGTGCTGCTATACATCTCTGCCTGGCTGTCTGTCTGCCTATCTGTCTCTCTCACTCTCTCTCTCTGTCTCTGTCTCTGTCTCTGACCCTGACCCCCCACCTACAGTCTGGTTCTGCTCGAGGTTTCTGCCTCTTAAAGGAAGTTTTTCCTTGCCACTGTCTCCAAGGTGCTTCTCATGGTGGGACCTGTTGGTCTCTGTAATAACATTATAAAGAGTCGGTCTAGACCTGCTCTATTTGAAAAGTGTCATGAGATGACTTTTGCTGTGATTTGGCGCTATATAAATAACATTGAATTGAATTGAATTGAATTGAATTAATGGACTCCATTTCTAAGCTAACGTTAGCTAGTGTCACACACTGTTGGCGCTGTAGAGGAGCTGAACATGGAGCTGAAGAGAGGCTCAGGCACTCGGGAATGTGCATAAGATGAAGAAGAAGATGGATCCCTCCTCTGTTGCTCTGTTAAAATGTGTTTTATAAACGCAGCTGTTTTGTCTTAATGGTGGATGTGAGTGACGGTTGATGAAGATCATTGATGAGGAAGCTTCTGAAGGTTCATCCTGACTTTGTTTCTTCCTCCAGGGTGGAACATGGTGGAGAGCAGAGGCTGAAACCTGCTCTGAGGAAGTGTAAGTGTGTGTTGACTTTGATTCATGAAAACAAGGCAGCACATGTTAAAGTAGTCTCAGTCAAAAGCTCGTGGATCTGCATTCAACTCTCAGTTGGACAGAAGATCCAAAAAGATGAGTCCTTGAGAAGTTTGGCTCTAATTAACAAAGCAACAAATAAAGCCATCAGGTGTGTTGGAGGATAAACTGCTGCTGTATCGTGTCTCGTTCTCTCCATCAGACGCCTGTGAACTCACACTGGACACAAACACAGTCAACAGAAACCTCCACCTGTCTGACAACAACAGGAAGGTGACGTTAGTGACGGAGAAGCAGCCGTATCCTGATCATCCAGAGAGGTTTGACTTCTGGTTTCAGCTGCTGTGTAGAGATGGTCTGACTGGTCGCTGTTACTGGGAGGTGGACTGGAGAGGACTGGTTTATATATCAGTGACTTACAGAGGAATCAGAAGGAGAGGAAAGAGTGATGACTGCAGGTTTGGAGGAAATAATCAGTCCTGGAGTCTTTTGTGCTCTGATGATGGAAGTTCCTCTGTCTGGCACAATAACAGAAGAACAGTCCCCCCCCCTTCTTCCTCCTCCTCCTCCTCCTCTCACAGAGTATCAGTGTATGTGGACTGTCCTGCTGGCACTCTGTCCTTCTACAGAGTCTCCTCTGACACCCTGATCCACCTCCACACCTTCAACACCACATTCACTGAAACTCTTTATCCGGGGTTCTGGGTATTGACATCTGGTTCCTCAGTGTCTCTGTGTTCACTGGAGGAGGGAGCGTCTCCTCCTGTGTAGAGAAACACTAACTCATGATTATAAGACAACATCTTCTCTTTATCGTTAAATGTGCTGCACGTCTGTGATTTGAAATACCTTCAAACACCTTTTTAAATATGTTTTCATTCAGATTTGTTGGGTAAAGGTATATCGATGTTAGTTTAAGGTTTTCTTTACTTTATATTTCTTTCACAAATAAATACAGTATCTATTTTAATTAAATCAGGTTCCACACAAGAATGTAAAAATACATTTTTATTTTTATTTGACTTTACTTTACTCATGTCGTTGATCATTAAAGGTTAAATTTCTTTCATGTTAATTATTTCCAGAACATCTTCAGCAAATATCTGTATATAAATGGATAAAGGAGAGTGTCAGTGTTCCAGCGATATAAGAAACATGTTGATGAGACATTTCATTTCTTTATTTACACATACATATTTAACCAGATCAAATCAAGTTATTGTTTTTAATCATTTTTTGTTGTTGATTATTGAAATATCTTTTGCTTTAGTGTTTTACAAATCTGTTGAGTTAATTAGACATCCATGTTGTTTTTACAGTTTCCCAGAATTCATCCACATTTGTGTTTATAGAACATTTAACTTTACCTGAAGGATCCATATTTGTTTGCCTTTTCAGACACTTCCATATGATTTTGTTCCAATCAGAATCAGATCAGAATCAGAAATACTTTATTGATCCCCGGGGTGAAATTACAGAAGTAACAGGTGCTCCCATTCTAGAGTAGAAAAGTAATACAAATTTAGAAATTAGCAGTATGTACAAATAAAGATATAAAAATACAAAATAAAATATATGCAATAACTGTGTATGTGTGTGTATTTATATACATATATGTACATAAGTCGGATTTATCGGAGCTTTCCCAGACATAATCGTGTCTTGGGTGTGGACACAAACACTATTTTATGGAACCTGGGAAATACAGTAGCTCCAACGTTAAGACATGACCACAGGAAAAGGAATTGCATTGTGGGAAACGTTGGATCCAGCATTTTTACATCTATTGCTTTGATTGCGACCATTACTTTATTTTATAATTACAATTATAATTATTTTATTGTCATCCGTCTCTAACACGCTTGACTGGGAGCCTATAATCTAAAATATTTGAGCAAGACTGTATATAATATAATATATAATGTACCCGCAGCCTAGAAGGCAAAACTTAGGGCAAAACCCACTGCCAGGAGAGTCACGTGACTGATATAGGCGCCTACATGGTTGCCTGACTGCAAAACGTTATAAAACCACGGACGCATTTTAGGCTTAGTTTGAATTGATCTTTTATTGAAATGAGAATGTATAATAAATGATATATCGGATTAAATATGTTTCATATTTTATTAAATATGTTTCATATTTTATGATATATTTTTGTAAAGACTATTCATTTCAACCTCAACGCTACTGATAAAGTTGTTCAGGATCCTGGTCGGGCGCCTGAATTCCGGTTCAGGACATCATGGTCGGCGCAGGAGAAACACCTGATATCTGAAGGTGAGAGCGGTTCATTCATATCACACCAGGTTCGTTTATGATTTTAATAGTTAGTAAAGTTTGATTTCTGCTGCTCAGCGGTGGAAACAAACGACCAACGAGCCTGAAGGTTGGCGGCTAACAGCCTGCTAGTATCATGTCACTGCTAGCTTTGCTAGCTTATGGAACAGTTAGCAGGTTAGATAACAGTCTGCTGAGGTTATTACACATGATTGTTTGGTTGAAGCAGTTCCTCTTCATGTTGTTGCATTAACAAATGACAGCTGACTAGTTTATGCCGCCATGGTTTCTTTGTCTTGCTCACAGGCCTTTATTTTGCTTTGTACTGTTGTAATACATGTAGTGTCCGGTTTATTAGGCACAGCTAGCTAACATAGTGCAGTTAAATCCAGCAGTCTGTCCAACAGTAATACACCTTCTCTTCATGAAGGGTATCGTGTTCAGTTTGAGTTCAGACTGTTTCAGACGATGTAGTGTGTGCCTTCTTTAAACTCTATTACCTAATAAAAGAGGTGTTTCTGTTATTTAGTCTATCCTCGTTGATATAAATGGGGTAGACAAATGTCCAAGTTTTCCTAATACCCAAGGTGACACTTTCACGTTGCTTATTTTGTCCAACCAACAGTCCAAAAACTGAGATATATTCAGTTTGTATGAATATAAAACTGAGAAAAGCACTAAATTGTCATATTGAAGAAGCTGGAAACAGACACATGTTGGTGTTTCTGCAAGGAAACAAAAAGTTCAGATTCATTTTCAAATGATTATTTAGCTCTAAGATGTCAAAATCGTCGCTGATATATTGTTTTGATTAAGTAACTACTCGTTTCAACTCTAAAACCATTCAGTCTGTGATCACAGTGAAGTGGTTGATTATATCAAGATCACGAAAGTTAGTTCAAAACTAAACAACAGAAGTAAATAAATCATCATCACTATCTGCCTTTTTAATGCAGTTATATTTAATCAGTTTGGTGTCTGAACTTTTGTTCTGAATCATATTGATTTTAGTATCTACATTGCATCCTTGTTTGTGTTTCCCAGCTCAGTGCCTGTCAGTCATGGGCCTGCGGGAGTTCTGGAAGAGCTACAAAGTCTTGATTGTGATGGGCACGAGTCTGGGGCTGATCCACTGGGGCTGGTACAATCTGAAGGCAAACCCACTGCTGCACAAAGCCAGAGAGGAGAGCATTCCTGAGCCCGGCATCGTGGCTTACGTTTCACCTCCAACAGCTCCAGCTGCTGCTGCCAAGAGCAAGTAACCCAGACCGAGGTATGAAAGTCAGCTTCACCCTGCAGCAGCTCAGCTGATACCTGTGCTCAGTTAGACAACCACGCCTCAGCTGGGGGGCGTTCTGCTGCAGTTCCTCTTATGTCCACTAGATGCTGCTCCAAGAAAACTCTGTGTACGGAGGCAAATGTGAAAACGTCTCTCTACAAACAAAGTCAGTGAGGTTTTACACAACAAGGTTGATGTCGTCGAACTCTGATTGTGTCCGTTGGTGATTCACTCAGATTACAAACATATTGTGGTGCTATCCAGCAGTAGCACATTATATTCACCAAAGAAACAAATTATTATATATTTTTTTTTAGATTATTTTGTAATCATGACTTCTGTGGAGGTCAAATCGAAATATAAGAAATGGTTATAATGTCGTCGTATGTTATATCAGCCTCAAACAAAGGTGGAAATAAAAGGGAAGTAATGTCAGCATGGTTCTGTCATCTGTAATGTATGTAAGCATACCGTATCTTAGTATCGCTCCAAGCTGTTGGTCAGGCTCTAAACTTGTGTATAGATAAAGTCTTGTGTCTTCTTCCCCCTGCAGAGGTGTCAGTATGAAACCTCAGAGCTGGATCAGGAGGAACTGGCTGTGGGCGGCCGGCGGGGCGTTCCTCACCGTCCACCTGGCCACCTGGCTGATGCAGAGAGCCATGAGGAGCACCGTGCGCTCCGAGGCTGCGCTCAAACAGAAGGCTGCTGAGGAAAGACTGGACTGATCTTTATTCACAATGATCACTTCGGTGATGGAAGGACAGAAAGCGTCCGGAGCCGAACTTAGCGGAGGACTGAGATGATAACAGATGATATTAAATTATGAATCCTAAAACTGCAGTGAAAAAGCTGCTTTGTTGGACAGTTTTTGTGTTTTCTCTGTTTGAGTTGTGATTTCCGGGAAATCAATCAGTAATAAAATGATCAAGCAAAGAAGTCTTAAAACTAAATACACATAGGCAGTATCACAGTTTGAAACATGAACATTTTAAAAGGGTCCAACTTTATCTCTTGTGTTGACCAGCTGACAGGAAAAAAAATTGAACAAAGTTTCCAGCAACAGTTTTAATAAACATCATATTTACATATTTCAATAAAACTAAAATGTCTTGATGAAGCTGTGAAATGTTTTCACTCACTCTCGTGTCTCCATTTCACAGTTTAAAGGAGAAGTCTGATGACATTCTGTGTTTTTCTCTCACGTTCAGACTCGAACCAACAACATGTCACCCAGTGACACAGTGAGGCTCACTGATGTGTTTTATTATTATTAATAATAATAATAGTAATAAGAAGGTCTTTCTAAAAATACTAGAATAGCTTATTTCTGTGCTTTGCCACTCCAGATCTCTGGTTCTTATTGGCTTAAAAGATGATTACATCACTGAACTGTTATTTATGTGCTTCTGTTTGCTCTTTCAACTTCAACAACACAGTGAAGAAGGAAAAAGGTGTCCGGAGAGGTCAAAGTGTGCAAATAAGCTTTAGTCACTCATTTTAAGAGGTCTTACACAAGTTTAACTGAGGATTCCTTGTGAGCACGTGAACGTACTGAAGTGGTGCAGTACCACTCGTGACCACAAGGTGCTAAAACGATTATGAACTCATGAGCTGTTGGTGGCGCTAGAACAAAAGTCAGAGAATCTCCAACATCATTACAATGAATCCTGTGGAGAACATGACTGAACACATTTCATTGTGATCCATCCAATAGTTGTGTGATTAGAGTCTGGACCAAAGAGGTGGAGCCGTGCAGCTAGCATAGCGTGCAGCTAGCATGGCTACAAATGTTTTACAAGAAAAGCAGTTTGAAGTTGTTAAAACTCGTCTGTATTTGATTTATTTTCCAAATCAATATCTTAACAAGGTTCCATAATTACTCTGCAGATTGTGTTGGGTGTTTTCTGCTGAATCAGAAATCAATTACTCATTATCAGTTACAGCCGTCCAGAGAGGCGATTACAGTCATTGATCATCCTCTAACCAGCAGCTGATACACATATTTATCACCAGGTCAATATCACACCGACGTCTTTAATAATCAGAATCGAGTTCATTGCCAAGAAGGTTTTCACATACGAGGACGGAACAAACTCAGAGAAAATAAAAAGTCAAGAAGTGTAAATAGCAAATAGAAAACTTGACAATAAAGATATGAAAAATATTATCATATATTATAAGTATGTACAATCGTCTGTGTTTAGAATGAAGGAGCTGTACAGTTCGTGCAGGACCGAGGAGTAAGGAGTACAGAGATGTGTGTTAATGTGATGTGGTGTCCGAGGGGGGACAAGAGCAAGTCCTGATGGACCGCAGCCACAGGATATGGTCTGAAACAGTTTGTTTCTGGGGTGGGAGGGGTCAGCCACAGAGTCCTCAGAGTCCTGAAGGAGTACAGGTCCTGGAGGGGTGGCAGATTGCAGCCAATCACCTTCTCATCAGAATAAATGACACGCTGCCGTCTGCCCTCGTCCTTGGCAGCAGCGTACCAGATGGAGATGGACTCAGTGATGGAGGTGTAGAAGTGCACCATCACCGACTTTGGCAGGTTGAACTTCCTCAGCTGCCTCAGGAAGTACATGATGGAGCTGATGTTCAGCTCCCACTTGAGGTCCTGGCTGATGATGGAGCCCAGGAAGCGGAAGGACTCCACAGTGTCGACTGGGGAGTCACACAGGGTGATGTACAGCTGTTGGTGTAGGTGTAGACCTGTTGGCTCTGTAGGTGAACTGCAGGGGGTCCAGGAGTGGGTCAGTGATGGTTTTGAGGTGGGACAGCACAAGGCGCTCTAAAGACTTCATCCCCACAGGGCCTTGAATTGTTAATTGTTGATTAATGTGCTTTTTTTACACATTCTTTGAGCGTTCTGCGTCCACACCAATAGAACGTGTTTCCAGAGACAGAGTCCGTGTTAATCCTCATCATCCACCCAACAAACTGTCAGCAGTTTCCATTGGAACCACGACTACTGCTGCTGGAGTCTGTCTCCACTGTGTCCTGTGGATTATCCAGACTAACGGGGACAAGAGATGTTCATGTGTGATTCACTTCCATTGTGTTGAGGTGGAGGCAGAAATCTCAAAGCAAAACCACCTGGATGGACAGAATCCACTACAGAGACGTGAGGACATTATTGTTATTGTTTTCATTTGTAATCTGATTTGGATGAACTGACCCTGGCAGGTCTCAGCGTCCTCTCCTTCAGAACCACCCGGACGTTCTCAGACCACATCAGAAACATCCAGCTCAGATTTCACAGAAACTCCCCGGGCTCACTGACTGCTGTTATTGGCCGCTCTCTGGTATGTCAGCGCCGAACATGTTGGATTTAGATAACGAACATCAATCACTCCACAGCGCTGATATCTCAGTCTGCTTCAGGCCTGCAGGAGGTCGGAGGCCAAGGACGTTAAGATCCTGTGAATCACTTAAACTCAGGATGCAAAACCACATGTGATTTTTGTTCTGACTGGTCGAACTGAAAAGGTTCAGTCAGTTTGTTCCGGCCAGGCTGAACGTTTTGGTTTTATTTGTCCAGATTGTGGGATACTGGTTTCTGAAACTTGTGCCCTTAACTCGGATACATAGTCATTTTGGGACAGTGGTGGCCCAAAGGTTAGAGAAGCGAGCTTATGACTGGAAGGTTCAATCCCCCGGACTGGACACAGCTTTGTTGTACTGGTACCAGGTGTGAACAGGGAACCTTTAAGAGATCCAGTTTAGTTTACTGAAGCTAATTTGAGGCTTCAGCTGTCAGTGTTTCTGTGCTGAGCTGCAGTGGAGGGACAGTAACACAAACATGTCATACATTTTATAATATTCAATATCATGAAGAGTATTATAAAGAGTTCGGTCTAGACCTGCTCGACATGAAAAAACATGTCCTGAGATAACTTCTGTTAGAAATTTGGACACTTAAGAAGTAGCTGAGAAGCACCTGAATGCACCATGGGGAGGAGAAGCAGCGTCAGTCGGGTCTGGGCCCTGTGAACCGGGACACAGCCTGAGATTTGGGTCTGTGTTTAACCTACAGACTTGGTTCCCTACCTGTCCACCAGGAGCCCTCGGTGAGTTTCAGGCCTGCGCTCATCACCTGACATCCTGAGTGACCTTTCACCTGCCTGCACAGCTGCTCCATCTTTGCTCTCGCGAGGCTCAACAGCTCGACACAGATGTTTTCCACCATCTTCAGGTTGTGAGTACATGTTGGATCTTCAGTTAGTCGTTTTCTTCTTCTGTCTTCTTTGCTACAACACAGTATCTCCCCATAAAACCTTATACTAATACGTAATGATCAAACTAAAGTTAATTTTCTTAAACAAACTAAAATGGATGTGTTTAACAGCTGCGACTGATCCATGTTTGATTAACAGATGTTCACTGTGAAAGCTCGACTGAAGAACATCTAGTAGAGCCAGATGTTTCCCTCAGGAGTTGGTAGAGACCAAGAACAGAAGGAGAGTGAATGGCGGACTTATCAGCACTCGGCTTGGTTGAAGTTTGAACTGTGGTCCACTGTGATCCATGTAGCCCCAAATCACACATTCCTTCAGAGGCCTCGTCCATGGCGGCTGCAGGCCTTCCCCTGTTTAAAACCTTCAGTTCCACAAAGTATCTTTATAATCTTCCTGGTTTTATAGCTCTGGTTTCTTCTCTGTCCGTTTTGGCTCGGCCTTTCCTCCACTGAGTTTGAATTATTTTCCCTTTTTTTTATTAGATTTGTTCGAGCTGTTTTGACTTTTACGACTTTTATCGGCTTCGGTTGAACGGTTTCTCTGCCTTCTTTATTTTTATTTTCCTGCGCTTTTGTCTGATCCTTTTACGTCCCAACAGGATAAATGAGCCTCAGTTGAATCAGTATTTTGGTTTTTAGGTTTGAGGTGGAGGATGATGGGAAGTGAACAGCCACAGCAGGATGAAGGATCACTGGGTTAACTTTTCTCTGAGAGCTTCTACTTCTGATGGAAGTCTTAAACCATAAGGAGAACAGTAGAACCGAGTTTTACTTTTGGTTTGACGTTTGAAGCGCTTCTCTTTAAGTTGACTTTTATCACACCAGACTTCTCTCACCACGTCAAGGGAAACGAGAAGTTATTGAAAACCAATCTAGTTCATTTCTTGTTTCAAACTTAGAGGACATTCAGATGAGCGACAGTGGAGATGTTTGAGGGAAGAGACTCCTCTGCTAGACTGGTCACTGCAGCATCAGATCCTTTACACTTTAGACCAGGTGACGTTTTCTGTCATGTCCCTCTTAACAGGACTTTCACACCAAACGCACAGCAGCAACACTGAGCAGTGTTTTACATGAGAGCAGCTGTGGAAGTTCAACTAAACTGAACTTCCAGCCTTTATGCTAAGCTAAGATGAGAGTGGTATCAATTCTCTCAGCTAACTCCCGGCAAGAAAACGAATAAACGTATTTCGTAGCTTAGTTTAATAGAGATGCAACAATTAGATAGTTCATTGATTTGTTGATCGAAACTATTTTGATCATCAGTTGATTGTTTCAGACATTTCTCAAGCTAAAAGGCCAGACGCTTCCTGTTTCCAGCGTCTTCTGTTTGCTGCTTTTATGATGGTAAATGAAACTTTGGATTTTTGATCGAACAAAACAAGACGTCACTTTGGCCTCTGAGAAACTGTAATGAGCTCTTTTCACTGTTTTGTGACATTTTACAAACGATTGATCAGTTTGTGACTAAAATGTTATAGAGAGGTTGTCATCTTAACGTTGTCTATACCTAAAACTTAAATGAACCATCTTCAGTTATCAAATGTTCAAATGTTCATTTCAACAATATTTCTCACTGCAGCTTCAGTCAATAGTTCTGTGGAGAGGATGAAAACAGAGAAGGACATGATGACGTGTTGGCTGATTATTGTGAGGCAGACCGAAACATCCCAGACTTTCCGTTTCTCCCTCTGAGTTTAATAAACAAACGTTCCACAAATTCCTGATCCACTTCCAATCAGCAGCAGTAATTGTTCCCACATCTCTGAGAGATAAACACGGCGTAAAGATCGCAGCATGTTTGCCCGTTTGTCTAATTTGATATTGATCAGCTGCAGTCTGGTTTGGACTCTCAGAGGGGAGAAGGAAGGTGCGTTTGTTTTAGTCGGGAGGACACACAGCTGAATAATGAGCAGTTATTGTGGTGCCATTTAAGAGCAGCTGTTAATGATTGCAGGTCCTTCCCCTGCTCCGTCTTTTCTGTCCTCTTTCCTGCTGCGTTTGTCTTCCCTTTGTCCATATCCATCTTCTCATATCTGACCTCCTGTGAGAGAACATGTATATTTAGCTGTTTTACAGTTAACAAGTCGACAAGTTTTAAGGCTTATAAAAGTTCAGTGACCTATAATATGACATCTTCACTTTCTCCCTCATTGAAAAATCCTGATGTCTCCTGCTTCACCGTGAAGTCCATTTTCAGTGTTTGTGTTTATGTTTCATACTGGACCCTGATTGGCTCCAAACTAGCTGTGATGTCATACGTCCTGCAGGTACGTCCAGGTGTTAAACTGAGATTTAAGGTGAGCATAAGGAAGCTTTCTCTCCTCAGCAGATTCATGTAAAAACAAAGCTTGCAGCTCAAACGTCACAGTAACAACAAACAAAACACCAGTTTGAGTTTAATAGTTCCATTATTTAGCCGCAGACATTAGTTTAATGCAGTTTACAACAAAAAGTGAACAGAACGAGGCTCAGTGTCTTCCTCTGTGTGGACTGTGAAAGAAGATGGCGGCTGTTGGTGGACAGTTTTGATTCAGACCTCCTGTTGACGTAGAAGTGACCAAGTTAATATATATTTGAAGCATGTTGTTGATCTGATCCTTCATCAGGACACAACCAACAAACTGACCCGCTAACGTTTTGGTTGTGATGCATCTCTCAAACCACCAGACCACCCTGCTAACAGCCTGACCTCGTGTTGAGCTTGTAATGCTCATTTCCATTTTCTGACTTTGATCCTGACTTTGCTGTAAGCCACTTCACTTCCCTTTTTACCACAACTAATTCTTAAAACCCCAGTTCATTCCACCAAAATGCTGCTAATGCAGTTGGTGTCAAACTCATTTACATGTCCTCTGGTGCACGTTGGTGTATTGTGCATACCGTGGCTCGGTGGCCCGCGGCCCGCTCTCCCAGGTGGCTTTCTTCCACGTTTAGGATCCCTGAGGCTGGTGACCAACACCGCAGATGTTTACCCCAAAACCAAAGCAGAGAAACTGCATCCTAAGCAGTACTTTTCCTGTCAACGCTACCTACTGGTCCGTTCGGGAACAGTGAACCAGGCTGGACTTGGAATGGTGGATTTGCATCTTTGTTAGAAACAGCAGACCACCCAAACCGGACCGAGCCGATTCAAGTCATAAGAGCACGACCGAGTCAGTTTAGAAATGCCACCAAATCCACTGGCAGCAGACTGTTTAACAGTGAGTCACTTCAGCTGCTGAAGTTTAAATTGTGTTGCTCTTCATCATGTGGCTTTGGAGATGCACAAACTTCAAGATTCAGCCATTATCTTATGAGTCAGACTGGAAACAAACACTCAGGTCGACACACAGCAGCATGTGGCAGTCATTACGCTCCCGAACCATCGCGACACACACACACTCTGGGACGGGAATTTATGGTATGTACATCAGTCTCTGCTGTGGGTTCAGATTCAGGGTTTGGACGAGATGATCCGGCTTCAGGTCAGCTGGAACAAAACTGTTTAGCTTATTAGCAGTTTTAATAATCCTCGAAGGAGAGACTCTGTCTTTGTACTTTACATATCAAGAGAAATAGCAGAAACAGCGCTGGACACAACACTAAAGATTAAACAGCAAGTAATTATAAGAAGACTAAAAGTCTAAAACTCCACTAGTGCCCCCTAGAGACTGCAGTGTTCATTACAGCCAGAACATCAACGTGCTCACGTGACAGAGGAAACTGATGATTTAACTCTTCATCGATCAAAGTTGGGACCCAAACGGCAACTAACCTACTTGAGCCAGAGATGCATACTTTCATTTTCGAAAGAGAAACCAATCTGAAAGGAACCCGGGACGGTCGGACCCGGTCTGTGGAGGATCAGTAGACCAATTAGATCCAAAATGTGGTGGACCCAAAAACTCTACAGTCCCCTCTCTCCACCTGCCTGCTGCTACACTAAGCACCTGAAAACTGCTGCAACTGTCCATATAACCTCCGCCCAGCATCCACCTGCAGACTGGAAACCCACATCAGAAGTCAGAGCGGTGTGTGAGCACTACTCAAGTGTCCAGTTCGTCTATGTGCCCTGCAGCCGGCCGTCACTTCCCTCATTTTGTGTTCGCGTAACAATCGGCTCCATGTGAGTCGGCCGACTGAAGTAAAAGGCAGGAGTGAGTGTTTGTGCTTTGGGGGAGCTGCTGAGTTTTCACCCCACCAGTGAAGAAGAAGAAGAATGTAACTGGAGAGTGAAGTCTGTGCACTCGTTCTGCCTCCGGTGTAGCAGCCAGAGTGATAACAGTGATGCTGCAGGGAAAATACCAACTCAGCACTTTCACCAGCAGCTGTGTGTGTGTGTGTGTGTGTGTGAAGGAACGTTGCCTCGAGGAAGTTTGTATTCGGTCGGAAACACAGATGAACATCAAACGATATCCCAGCATCCCTCTGTCTCTGCAGACGGGCGGAGCTCCTGGGAAACACTGACTCACACTTTACACAGCCAGACGGTGTGTGTGTGTGTGTGTGTGTGTGTGTGTGTGTGTTTGTGTTTTTCCTTGCAAACTAACTGCACACCCTGGAGGCTCCATGGCCGAACACAAAGAAAAGAAATACTTCAGTGTCAGTTTTCTTACCAAAATGAAAAACACTGGGACCTGGTTTTGAAGAGACTGTTGCTGCTCCGCTGAACGTTCGTCTGTCTGTGATTTCTGATCATTTTGGATCTCCACACCAGATTGGTGACATTTTATTGTTTGCCAGCTGCCATTAAACAACGGATTTAAAGCCACTATGTGTGTGTGTATATATATATATATATCCAAAACTTTAAGCAAAAATGAATCCATCCGAACATTTGATGCTTTCATTACTGGACAGTTTGAAACTTGCTAGTAAGTGGCGTGACGGGGCGTGACGGGGCGTGACGGGGCGTGACAGGGCGTGACGGGGCGTGGCGTCTCAGTTTGAGACACATGAAGAAGAAACATAAACCAAACTACTGCATGTAGAAGAAAAAAGTGTTTCGGAGGAGTTTTGCCGTTATGGTGCGTTCAGCTGCCGTGGGAGAACAAGCTTCTTTTTTCTCTGTTTGCAGATTTGATTGTGAGAAATTGAGTCAAGATGTTGGACCTTTTTTTTTTTTTTTTTAGAAAGCACAGTGGACAGAAACAGAGCTGAGAGAACAAGAGAGCGACAATAAAGCATCATGAAGGGATCCTGTCGGGATGAATCACTGTTGTTTCATTTACTCCTCTGTGTTCAGCCGGAGGGAGTTGACGTCAGCCTCTTTCTCCTCGCTGTCTGCAGACTGCTGCTGTTCCCACAACTGTTTCTGCACACAGTGCCACACACACACACACACACACACACACACACACACACACACACACACTTCAACCACACCCCTTACAGAGTAATTTGTGAAAACACTGAGTTCTTAAATTACAAAAGCCATAACAACCAGACTGGAGTTGAACTTTGAATCGATTCTCTCGGGGTTGAGGCCTCACAGCTCCACATCTGTTCACATTATTAGTGCAGTTGGTCACAGCGGGCATTGAACCCCCAACCTCTCGGCAGTGTTGGTGCCTTGCTCCACAGAGGCTTGCTGTTGCTCTCCGTCTGACTTCCAAACGTTAATGTCTCAGTTGAAATAAAGCGTCCTGCAGCTCCTTTCCTCTGCGTGTTGGACACAAAGGCACACTCGGGTTTCTCAGACGGATTAGTGGAGCGTTCTGGAGGCGGGCCGGCGTTGGTGACCCTAACGATCACGTTAGCTCTGCTTTGCCAACAGCTTTGAAGCAGTGAGAGAGCAGAGCTTCAGATTTCATGACTCGGACCATTAAAAACAGCAAAAAAACAGAGGGACACTGGACTGTTTGGTGACTGTGTGTGTGTGTGTGTGTGTGTGTGTGTGTGTGTGTGTGTGTGTGTGGTAAAGACACCACAGTAGAGACAGTAAGGTTTAACCATTATGGTTTTGGTTTAACCATAATAGAGTGCCAAGAGCGATAGCTGGTGTTTTGTGCCAGCTTTAGTATCAAATCAGTGTTGTTGCACGTTTCAGCTCATTAACTACAAATAACATGTTTTACATTACTGATGATTTGCATTTACTTTAGTGCAGCATGAAAATGTACTTTCGGAGACTTTAAACTCGCAGCAGAAAACTGATCCATTTATTAGTCCCTCTGCTTGAGGCCTGAGGCCGGGGACGTCGGTCCGTTGGTCCAGAGCGAGATGTCCCGACAGCTGTCCTCATGTGGATGTTCGTGGTCCGCAGAGGACGGATGCAGATGATTTTGGTGACCCCTTTCTTCCAAATTGGATTTTTTTGTTTTGTTTTGGTCAAAGAGACGCAGAAAGAAAGAGACAGTCAGAGTCTGAGAGGAGAAGTTGTGGTCTGGACTGAGGCGAGACCATAATGGAGCAAGATGAGGGGAGGAAGAGGGGAGGAAGACTGGCATCATGTCGTAACTCAGAGCATGAAAACACACAATCCAAATGCTGTCTGTCCCACATGTCCCTGCTCTTATCCCCTGCTTGAGAAACATGCATCTGAGTCGCCCTCACTGGGGGAGCAGCGTTTGTTGTGATCCATGGATCTAGCCATCGGTATCGGGGCAGAGATGTTGTTTGTCTGTGAGGGACGGTCGCTGTGCTGTGTACGGGTCTTCATAAACGTCCTCATAGTGTGATGAAGACCAGAGGACGGCTGGAAACACAAAGCCACCTCTGTGCTGAGGCTCAAACCGAAGCCTCCGGCCCACATCAACCAAACACATACGACATCAGGGAGTCCCTCAGCTGACGGAGTCCAGACGCCAGTGTGTATTATATCAGTACTACAGTGGAATACTGTGTTTTGTGTATTAGACTTCATTAGATAAGTTTAGAGTTTGGGTAGATGGCATGTTATCTTAATCCAGTATCAAACGTGTTTATTGACTCAGAATCCTTCGAAAACAGATCTGAGTTTCAACGTTTGAAGCTGAGAGAGCAGAAACAGTTTCACGACCTGAAACATGAAACAGAGGAGCAGCAGAAAATAGTTGATGAAATATTAAAATAACTGTTATTCGTTTTTTTTCACCAGCTACTTGATCAAATACTAGTGAGAACTAATGAAGTCAATCAGATTGAATGTTGACATGAAGAGAGGCGCTTCTTCCTCGACAGTACAAAGTTTCATGTTGGTCTTTGTTACTCGACAACTATCAACAGCTGATAGAATCTGCTGCAGACTCCTGAACCAGGTACGAGCCTGGAACTGGATCCCAAACAGACCTACTTCTGAAACTCAAGCCAGGCAGTTATTACTAGGAGAGAAACACTGAGCGCGTGCAGTGGGCCGCACAACAAAGGAGCATGAAAATGTTTTTGGGGTTTTGCTCTCGATGTTATTTTCAACCTAAATGTCAAAAAATAAATACAACTCAAAATGTATGCGTGGACTTCAGGAATGACACCAGCATCGTCTCTATCAACTGACTGGATGGACTGGATCACAGTAACTGGTTAGACCCCCTGTGTAACACCACATACTGAACAAATATAACGACACTTTGTTCCGGTAACAAACAAAGACTTTTATTTTTAAGGTCCAAAAAACACGAAAGTGAAATTTACGAGAAAAACATGTTTTTTTATTCCTCCATCATAAAGTAAAGAGGCCCACGACTGAAATCACGTGGTCTCTCTGCCTTATTTTATCCTCCAATCAGCAACGGGCAACATGTCACATGGCGGCTCTACGGCGTTCTTAGTGAAGTCTCTCTTCACGAAGGTTCCCTGTGGAGTTTCAGACCTCCTGCAGCACTGCGGAGCTGGTTTCTACGAGTGGGTCCCAGTTCTGTTCGTATGGTCTGTGCACACCGATGGTGTCCCGCTATTCCACTGACCAACAGGTGGCGCTAACTCGCACCCGAAAAGGCAGTGAAGAAGAAGAAGACGGCAGTCTAGTAAGCATGGAAGTAAACAATGCCAACAAATCGACTTCGCTAACGTTTCATGAAGGAAATGCACTCGACGCGTCGTTTGGATTCACGGAGTGTAAAGAAAACTCCACAGGGCCTTTTTAAATCACGCAGGTTTGATCACTGAGATCGTTACAAACACACCAACAGGATCCGGAGCCTGTTCAGCTCCTACACAAAATATACAAATGACTACAAAAACACTTGTGTCCCTTGAAGAACTTCTTTTCAGTAGCAAAAGCAAAATGTCTGCCACCATGTTGGTTTGTATAAAAAGACCCTGCAGCAGCAAAGTCTGTCTCTAACCCCCCCACAATGAAAGTACTTACAACAGGACATCCTGGCAAACAGACGATGCACAAAACATTTAGTTGAGGCACAAAAATGCCTAAATCCAAAAGGCTAAAAAATAAACTATTCTTTCAAGAACACTTTTGGCGTTTATCAAAAACATATTTCCATGAAGAAGTCGAAAGCTTAGGAAGCTGTCGAACCTTCACCTCTAAACAATACTCATAAATAAAAAAAGGAATATCTTAAGGCTCTTGACGATTAAGTTAATAAATCAAATATACACAATGATTAATCAAAACAGTATTTACACATCTATACAGAAACATTCTACATGGACGATTCTTCATATTGGCTGAAAAAAACAAAAAAAACAAACAAAATAAATATATTTTTTTTCCAAATCCGTCAGGTGCTGCGCTGCAACGAGGCAGCCGCACATTCAAAGACGAAACTCATTCTTGAGTAAAAGATGCGTTCAGGAACACTCCTGCACGTCGTTTATGAAGCCGTCCACAAGATGGGAGATCCAGCCAGCCGCCGTGGACCGTGGACCGTGGACCATGGACCGTGGACCGTGGACCGCGGACCGTGGACCATGGACCGTGGACCGTGGACCGCGGACCGTTCAGACCAGTCAGTGGAAACATAAATTAAACAATTCTGAACAAAAACAAGCAGAAATGACCAAAAGTCTTCCACCACTCGGGGGGGTCTGATCCCGTTGGTTATACAATATACTCCATCCTGTTGACACTCTGTGACTGCAGTTGCCGGTTGTCCTGTTTGTTAGTCCAGTGTGGAGGTTTGCCCACTGTGCGGTGGGGGGGCCGTTCCTCCCAGTCTACCAGCGAGTACGCCGGTGGTGCCCGGGGGTACCTCGCCTTCTGCAGCCTCTTGTCCATCTCGTCCTCGTCCGATTGGCTCCCAGTGTCCGACTTCCTAATCTTGGCGTTGACGGAGTTCTTGTCCTCGCAGAGGTGGTGATGGAGGAGGAGGTGGTGGTGTTGGTGGTGGTGGTGTGGTGGGTTTTTCTCGATGGGGTTCTTGATGTGGTTGAGCTGCTCGCGGGCGGTGCTGACGCTGTTGTGGAGGGCGTTGTTGTCCTCGGCTGCGGGTGCCAAAGACGACGCCGACGCCTGCGTGCTGACCCCCGTGTGGGCGCTCTGCTTCCTCCGCCTCCTCACGCACCACAGCAAGATGGAGGCGATCGCCAACGCCCAGACAACTATCACCACGGAAACCAGCAGGGGCACGAGGTGGTCTGCAGGACGGAGAGAAAAATGGAGTCAGTGAACAACTCAAGACACTTGATTAACAACAGACCGTGGCTGCACATCGTCGCTTAGTCTAGCTTAGCACAAGGACTGGAACCAGGGGGAAACTGCTAGCTTAGCCTCCTACCTTATTTACACCTTTTATCTTGTTAGATTCAGATGGTAGTCCATCTGACACGCTGCGTGCCCCATTGACAGATCCAGTAAGCTAGGTTGTTGCTCACTAAAATGGAGGGAAGCAGCGAGCCGTGCTGAACTGATAATCATGAGAAGTAACGTGTGGACGCCATAGAGACAGACTGCTGCCGTCCAGCACGCTCGTCTCTCAGCGAGACCGCGGAGCCGCCAGGACTGAACCGAACAGCATCAATTCTGCAGCGCAGGTCAGGATTAGGCGTTCCAATTTGTTCATACTTGGTTTTATCTTTGTATTGCGGACTTTAGAGATGTATATAGCTAGGCTAGGACAGCTAGGCTAGCAGTTTCCCTCTGCTTCCAGTCTTTGTGCTGAATTCAGACTCATTTACAGAAAACTCCACTGAAAGGTTTCAAATCAAAGGAAAAAACCAACCACATCAGTCAGAAGTGGGACTTAAAGTCATCCATCAATTCACCGAACAAAAACATTCACATAACTCAGGGTCCATTTCCAAGATGTTCCCGGGCTATCAACCACACGTCAGGGTCTTACTGTTTAGGAATAGTCTTTAGTCTTTTCTTATTGTTCTGATTATTCTGTCAAACTACAATTCCCAAAGTCAAGAATCAAGTTTCTCGCTCAAACACACGAGAGCTTTCTTCACGTTCAGAAACCCAGCAGCGGCTCACCGTTGGGGTCGTGGCTCTGTCGTCTCTGGATGCGGACCTCGGCGATGGCCCCGATGATGGTGCTGTTGGCGCTCCTCTTGCTGACCAGATCCATGATCCTGTCTGTGATTTCCTTGACGAAGGTCATACCTCTCCTCTGGTCATCTGTCGACTGAAACATTCAACAGAAGAACTCCATTATGGTCCGTCTGTCTGACATTTCAGTCTAAACAAAAGCTCACGCTGGTCCCGTCTAATTACTGATTCATGCAACACAATAGGTCATGAAAGCTTTTCCATTCCCAGGACAAATCATCTGCCGCACAGGGTGCATTTTATTTTTCTGGCTGCAGCTACAGCGGTCTGAAACAGTTTGTTCACATTTCAGATGTTAAGCTTTCTAGTTGTGGCAGCGACAGCGTTGGTCCCTCTTTTATAGTCCCAGACTTTTGGTAAATGTTCGTGTGATGAACTGGAGATGAGTAGAAATCATAATCAGATCATATCAGCTCTGCAGCTCCATAATCTTAAAAAAAAAGTGACTTACGATGGCTACGTGGATCTCGTTGCTGGTGCTGAGCGACGGCTCGCAGGTCACGGAGACGGAGGAGTCCGAGGACAGATTCTTGACGACGTAGAGGCTCCGGAGCTCACGACAAACCTGCTCCACCGTCACACCCTGTGACACCGAACAGAGGAAGGACATCAGCAACTCCAACCACATGAAGTTATATAGATACTGTGTGATGGAGGAAGTATTCAGATCCTTTACTGCAGTAAAAGTACTAATATCACACTGTAAAAATACTAAGTCTGTGAGTATAATCAGTTAACTGTCCCCCTGTGTCTGTCCCCCTGTGTCTGTCCGCCTGTGTCTGTCCGCCTGTGTCTGTCCCCCTGTGTCTGTCCCCCTGTGTCTGTCCCCCTGTGTCTGTCCTCCCGTGTCTGTCCTCCCGTGTCTGTCCTCCTGTGTCTGTCCTCCTGTAACTGTCCCCCTGTGTCTGTCCTCCTGTGTCTGTCCTCCTGTGTCTGTCCTCCTGTGACTGTCCCCCTGTGTCTGTCCTCCTGTGACTGTCCCCCTGTGTCTGTCCTCCTGTGTCTGTCCTCCTGTGTCTGTCCTCCTGTGTCTGTCCTCCTGTGTCTGTCCCCCTGTGTCTGTCCCCCTGTGTCTGTCCCCCTGTGTCTGTCCTCCTGTGTCTGTCCTCCTGTGTCTGTCCTCCTGTTCTAGATTCTGTCATTAGAGGATTATTCCTCCTCATTAATGTGAAGCAGGATGTTGCTGTTGGAGTTGAGGTGGAGCTCATTCTGAACCATCAGCTAATGATTATTAGTTCACTGTGGATGAATCAGCTGATTATTTTCTCCATTAATGGATCGATTGTTTGGTCACAATGACCCAGAGCCCAAAGTGACGCCTTCACAAAGACATTACAGTTATTAACAGCATTCAGAGGGAAAGCAGCACATCTGCATCTGAGCAGCTGGAACCAGGAAATGGTTTCACACCATCAGTTCACTTCCTGTCAGTCCACTGATCCATTAATGGACTGATGGATTAATGGACTGATCGTTTCAGGTGTACTTTATAAACTCTTGGAGTTTCATTTATAACAAAACGTATTTTATAAGCTCTTCGTATGTTTTTGCACAAATTTGAGGTACTTGTACCTTACTTAAGTACAGCACATAAGTCTGCTTAGTTACATTCCAGCTAGGAACAAGTCTTGTAATCGGTTGTGAATCCTGATCAGGATCTTCAGAAGCTCCATAAAGTTCTGATGTATTAAAGTTTTTCTGCTGATGGAAACAATATTTGAGTTTTTGCTCAGTAAGCAAACAGACGTTGGACAGAGAGGACGTGAAGACGTTCAGAAGGTGGAACTGACCTTCGTCATGATGTCCTTGTTGAAGGTGAAGGTGACGTTGGCGCAGCTGCTCTCTGGGTGACACCTGGCAGCGGGCGGGGCCCGGTGGGCGGGGCTCCAGCACTCCCCCTGGCCGGGGCAGGGCTTGACGAAGCAGCGCTCGTCCCGGACGGCGACGCAGGTCTGACCGGCGGGACACTCGGAGCCGCGAGTCTTACTGTGGAGGCTGCAGGGTCCAGGTCCACACCAAAGCTGTCGGAGACGAGACGGTAAAGGAGGTCAGAGGGTCCAAAGTTCATCATAAACCGTTTCTCAGTTCTTACTTCTTCTAATCTTCATTTTACTGAGATGCAACATAAACAAGTTCAGTTCTGAGGTACTTACATACTTCTACTGCATTACAGTTCAGCTTTTAACATAAACACACATCGTCATCATCTAAAAGTTGACTACTTCTGTACTTTACTCTGAGTAGTATAAAGTCAATACAGCGTTTACTGCCTTCAAATAGATCATGTAATAAATCATGTTCAACCAAACTGACAACAGCAGTGACTGTTGTCTTTTTCACAATCGTGCATGAATTTGAGTTTTCTACATTTTGACTGTCATGCTTCTTCTTGGTGTACGATCGAGTACTACAGTACACTCTTCTGTAATTCCCAGTAAAAAACAAGAGGATGTGTTTCTGATAAACGCTCATCTTAAACATGTTGTCAGTTCTACCTTCGTGCAGCTGACTCTCCCGTTGTGACAGCGGCAGTTGTTGCAGTCTTCGTCCCATCTGCTTCCATCCAGAGCCACCAGGCCTCCCACCACACAGGGCCTCCCCGACGCTGCAGCACAGAACCACCAGCAACACGTCTCACATATCGGAGGGGAATCTTCAGCTCACAGTAACAGAGATCTAAGTTTGCTTCACGATACATTCGTCTGATTTGATCGGCTATCAGCCACAGTCGTACAGATACATCCAATAACTAAACAGTAAAGTGACTGACGACGGCCCCCCAGCACCAACTTCTGAGGACATTCATCTTTTCATTAGTGGACAGGGAGTTTTGGCTCATGGTAAATATGATGGCTGCTGTGACGATTGTGTCTCAGAACTACAGTAACAGTATTCAAAGTATATGAAGTATTCAAGCTGCAGGTTTTACCTTCTTGGCAGCGGGGGCCGGTTCTTCCTGGTGGACAGATGCAGCGGTAACCGTTGATTTCATCCACACAGGTGGAGCCGAAGGAGCAGGGCGACGACTGGCACTCATTGATGTCTGAGTGACAGATGAACGGAATTAATATAAATGTGATTAATATTGTTAATCAGAGGCTGAGGGAAGAAGAGAAGAAGAGAAGATCCAACAGAACTGCAGCAGAGAGGAATCTGCATGACAGTGGGCTGCAACTGACAGATGTTATCATTTGGACTAAATGTCAGACTTCTCTAGAACCCACTGTGACATCTTCAAGTTGACCAACAGTTCAAAACCCAAAGATATTCAGTTCACAATGATATGAAACAGAAGAGCAGCGAACCATCACATTGGAGAAGCAGAGAATCTGTGCTTGTAATATGTCTTTAATGATTAATCAATTATTTATTACATTATTTTACTTTTCTTGGTACTAAACTACGTAACTTAAGTATGGTGCGGCCAGGACTTTGGCAATATTTCAAACAGCTCTAGAAACATGGGAAAAAAAATGTTTCTTTTGATGGAGCTAGGCTAGCAGTTTCCCCTCACTTCCAGTGTTTGTGCTAAGCTAGGCTAAACACGTCCTGGACCTGAAACATCTGACAAACAGGATTTCACTAAATGCTGGAGATGTGAGGGGCTCTCTGAGCAGCCGAGATGAGAAGTTTGGTCAGTGTTCAAGGTTGACAAAGAGGGAAGAAGAGCGAGGCAGAACACGAGGAAGAGGGCAGAAAACAGACATTAGTTAATGATGAAGGGCAGCAGACGGTCAAAGGTCAACACTCACTGATCCTGCAGTCTGGGCCGGCGAACCCCGGAGCACATTCACACCGATACCAGTTGTCTCCGTCCACACAGGTCCCACTGTTGTAGCTGCAGGACAGAGAAGATGTTGACATCTACAGTTTCACACAGTGTGCAACAACAAGACTTTTATTAGTGGAAAAACCTGAATTCATCATAATGTCCCACTGAAAAAACAAAGCGTAGCTATAAATCAGCAGCCCTGACCTCTCTGAGCTGGAAGCCTCATGTCTGACCTTCATCTCACTTACTGACACAAAAGCAGGCTTCTTTCTGCTCAGTGTGTTTCACAGATATGAGCAGCTTCTGACTCTGTCGCTTGGACAGCAGATAAAAAGTGAAACTGGCAGCAACGGAGCTGTTTTGTTCCCGTTTCCTTCCAGATTTGATTTGGTGAACGGACAGATGACGAGCAGGGGGCCAAGACGGAGAAGTGAACGTCGTGACTCCACATGTTTGAGTCCGAGGACACCGTCATAAACATGAGACAGTTAACTCTGCTCACTGTGGCTTTATTATTTTATTATTATATTATATATTATTTTAGTGTATATGTACATAAGTGTGTGTGTTTAACTCACCAGGGATGAGGACTGCAGTCGTTGGCATCTGGAGAATAAAGAAAGAAGATGTTGTTAGACTTCAGTCACTGTGCAGGTTCGGAGCTCTTCAGTCTGACTCTGGATGGCGACCTTTTCTTTTCTTCATGACAAACAACAAACGTGTTCAATGGGATGGTCCATCAGCATCTTGAGCATGATCCTTTTCTTTGGATGAATGAAGTTTGTCTTATAAGTGTGAGCACATTAACATGCATACAATTAGCATGTTAACTTACTAAAAGTTACGTACTTAATTAAAGCTTATCACCAAGAAAGCAGTGAACACTTTAACAAGTGACTTCATTTCTGTTTCTTTAGTTTTTTATGTGCATCTTTGTTCTCATACTCCATTTTAAAATGCATGAAATTAGTATTAACATTTGTTACATGCTGAATGTAACTAACATGCATACAGTTAGCATTTTAACTTGCTAAATGACGCTGTTCTGTAAGTTTTCAATATAATATATACGTCCAAAGATGTTGTTGTTGTGTTGTGCAGTGACTCACTGTGGCTGCAGGTGGCGCCCTCCCAGCCCTCCTTACAGACGCAGCTGAAAGAGTCTCCGTCCACCACACAGGTCCCTCCGTTCTCACAGGGACTCGGCAGACAGCTGCTGTTCTTGGCTGGAGACACAAACACGACTGTTAGCCGCCAAACGGACATGAAGACACTTTAAAAAGCGGACATGTTGTCACACTGACCGATGCTGCAGGTGCCCCCCCCCCATCCAGCAGCACACAGACACTTGAAGGTGTCGCCCTCGTCGTAGCAGGTTCCTCCGTTGTTACAGGTCGCCTCGTCGCACTGACTCTCTCCTGGAAACAGAGAGCAGAAACTACATTTCAACATCTGGAACACCTGGAGGGGCTGGAGCCAGCGGGGTTTACACCACGCACAGATTCACATGGCAAGACACTGAACCCGATGATGAGGCAGCATCTTGCATGGTAGCTCGCCACCATCAGAGTGTGTGTGTGTGTGTGTGTGTGTGTTATTTAATAAATGCAGCCATTTTCCTTTCTGGAGGCATAAAAACCAGAAGCCCGAAAGTGTAAAGAACCTACAGAGCTGAGGTAACACGTGTTAAAAGACAAAGGGGAAGTGGTCACACACACACACACACACACACACACACACACACACACACACACACACACACACACACACACACACACACACACACACAGAGCAGCACTTACTTGAGTGACAGGTCTTTCCCTTCCAGCCGTTGTTGCACTCACAGTAGAAATCGTTGACCAGGTCTCGACAGACGCCTCGGTTCTGACAGGGAGCAGAGCTGCAGTCATCGATGTCTGCACGACCAAACAAAACATCAAAACTCATCCAACATGTCCAACAGTCTCTACTGCTACAGCTGAGGACGAGGAGTGAGGAAGAGGAGGACTCACTGTTCTGGCAGGCAGGTCCGTCCCAGCCTTCAGCACAGATGCACTGATACTGACTGACTTTATCAATGCAGGTGCCTCCGTTCAGACAGGGGGCGCTCTCGCAGTCGTTAATATCTGAGAGACGGGAAGAAATAAGGTTATGTGATTTCATTTTAATTAAATATAAATGTAGTTTTTATGAAGCAAAGTTCTGAATGAACACCAAACATTCCTGCGCTGATAAAGAGGAGATTATTACGGGAAACATTCAATGCTGCAGATCGTCTGAACAAAAGATCAGAATCGTTTCTCACTCTCGTGGCAGTACGTCCCGGTGAATCCCTCCTCACACTCGCAGCTGAACTGTCCGCCGGCGTGACTCCGACACCGCCCGTGGGGGCCGCACACGTTGGACGAAATCAAACGCACCCCGCCCGGTGTGCTATTGGACGCCACCGCCACTGTGCAGCTGTCAATCACTGGAGAAGAGGAGGAGGAGGAGGATGAAGACAGACTCTAAAGTTTGACCGAACTGCTGCTGGACTTTGGCTCCGAACCAAACCAGACAACCAGTCTCCCAACCGACAAGACCGACAAACCAGCTCACAGTTGTTTTGTCGATCTTGTCGGTTGGGAGACTGGTTGGAGGTTATGTGACCAGTAAGTTTCTGGAGTCTCCGTTTGCAGTTACAGACTTTTGTTTTAAAAGTATTTTGAGAATAAACTGTGCGAGCAGTCAGACAAGATGAATGAAGACTGAGCGTAGACTGGATGTGAACCTTTGCAGGGCGTGGTACGGCAGTGGTCCCTCAGGCGCGAGCAGTTCTTGCCCTCGTAGTCTTCGGGACACTTGCAGACGTAGTCGGCCGCCAGGTTGAAACACTGGCCGCCATTTTGACACGGACTGTGGAGGCAGTAATCGATATCCAACTGTGGGCCGAGAGAACACGTCGGCTTCAGCAGCGAAAAATGATACTCGGCATTTTACTGTTGCTATGACGTCACCATGGTAACCACCTACAGATCCCCAGACCTTTTAGAGAGGTCAGGGTCTGGAGTGAAAGTCAGATAACTAATGCAGCAAGATCACTGTCAGTATCTTCAAACACACAACGTTAGCTTCGTGTTAGCGTTGCTGTTATACTCTGTATTCATCAGTGCAGTGTATTAAAACAGCACATGGTCTCAGTGATTCAGAGCGTTAACCGGCCAGACAAAGACACAGTGTCCAGCTACAGAGACTACTGTCTCAGACAATACATTCAAGAACATTCAGGCCACAACATGAAGAAACACATGTAAACTAGCGCTGGTGGATTCAGGTGACTGTGTTGACAGCCACTGAGACGTCTCACATATCATAGCAAACATATAATTATGTGTGTTTGAATATTATGCATTCCCTTTCTGTGCTCAAACTTTTTAACATTTGGAAATTCATTTTTCCTCCCGATTTGAATTCAATTCAATTCACTGTGATGCACAAACAGCTAAGCAGGTGCAGCATATTCATATCTGACTTGTAAAGCCTGTGGAGGCTGGTCAAATCAGAACAGATGGACAATTATCACCAGCTCCCTGACAAATAATCAGTCAGTTAATGGTGATTAAATGAAACGTCAAACATTAATCTTATCTTAAACAAAACTTCTGGACACCTGAGAGATTTTCAACCAGCATTACATAGTCTTCTCAAATGTTAGCCAGCAACTTAGCATAGCTTTACAAATGAGAATGCAACTTTTCAATTTCAGATGTGAATATTTAAGTGACGGACTTAAACGGGACGTGAGGTCGAGGTCAGTTTCTGGAAAAGTACACTTCCTGTTTCTCAGGTTATAAAAGTGGGCGTCGCTTAGCGACAGCTCACCTGACAGCGACTTCCAGAGAAACCAGGGGGACACAGGCAGTGGAAGCCGTTAACTTCGTCATGGCAACGGCCCCCGTTGAGGCAGGGCCCGCTGGAGCACTCGTCCACGTCTTCGTCACAGTGTTCACCGCCGAAACCCAGAGCACACGCACACTGATAGCCATTCACCAGGTCCTGAAGGATGACAAGTTTACTGACACTCGCTCTTTCAAAAGCACTTCAGCATGTTTCACCGTTTTCAGATTGATTTTAGATCAGTGTCGTCGTGAGAATCCATCACAGTGACACTTGTGTGCTTCAACATGTGACTGCATTCAGTTATCTTATAATCAGACTGAACAGTCTCATGTGAGTTCATTTTCAAAGTCAAGTGAACAAGAACTGATGGTCAGCAAGACTGGAATCTAGCTAATGTGGCTAACAGGCTAAAACATGCAACACTGCAAACATTAGACAACAGAGAAGAAGAGGCGACTGTCGGGGCAGTCTTTTCTCTTCATGCATTAAATGAGATAATAGTTAGCATCAAGCTTTCCTTGTACGTTCTGCTACAATCTTTAATGTATTTTCAGCGTTACAGTAATTAACATCCTCTTTTTTATGTACCCCGACACACAGCTCCTATCAGCAAACAATAACCCGCTGTGACGAGAAGAATGAGGACAGACTGTTTATCTTCTGTTGGGAAGTTTGGAGAAATCTGATCTGCTGTTGTCATGGAGACACACACACACACACACACACACACACACACAGAAAAGGCCTGAAATCAAGCTCACCTTGCATGTAGCTCCGTTGTGACACTGGCCTCGACAGTCGTCGATATCTGCACAAAGTGTTCATAAAAACATCAACATTAACAGACCGGTTTTCCTTCAGATAAGCTGCTTCACAAGATCGGTGTTATCATGTTTCCACCTGGAGATAAAGCCACCTGCTGCTCTCTTCCTCATACATACAAGAGATGTCTAACAAGAACTTTTGAAAACGTCGTCCATCTTATGAGAAATACACCAGAAATGACTGATGACCAGATTGAACTAATTAAACAACGTCAGTGCTCGATGGGAAAGACAAAAGCAAATAAAGATTATTGTTATTGCTGCAGCTGCCTCGTCCCATCTCCTCCTCCTCATGCAGATTATCGTGTCACTGGAGCGTCTTACTCACTGGTGTCACAGTTCTGGCCCGTCCAACCGGGGAGGCACTCGCAGAAGTATCCTCCAATCAGGTTGCGGCAGGAGTTGGCGTTGACACAGGGGTTGACGTCACACTCGTTGGCATCTGAAATGAAAAAAAAAAAGATTAGAGAGAGAAAGAATCCTTAAATACACTTGAAGAGTCTAAAATCATTCAGCGGTGGAAAACAGACTCCAGATCGAGGGCTGGCAGAGCAAACTAACTAGCCACAGTTAAAGGTTGAGGAGCTGGTGGTCTGCGGTGAGGACATCCGGGGCACTAAACCTCCAAACCACAACCACTCCTCCAGGAATCATCCTAGAGATTAGGAAAATAACCTCAGGAGTGCCAGCAGGAGGAGGCTCACAACCCCCGAGGAGGAAGTCAAACGGGGCTTCAGCTGCTGAGATGGATCGATCTATCTATGAAAGGCCAAGCACCGGTTCTCATAGTGAGTTAAAGGAGCACTGACCGATGAGGCAGGTCTTTCCAGTCCACTGAGGAGGACAGGTACACTTGAAGCCATTAACCAGGTCCTGACAGGTTCCTCCGTGACTGCAGGGGTTCACCAGACACTCGTCCACATCTGAGACACACAGGAAAACAAAGTCCACCAGTTCACGACGCTTCACTGGAAACACGAAGGATCTGATAAAAGGTCATGGTTTCAGCTGGTCTTACTGATGGAGCAGGAGGGTCCGGTCCATCCGGGTCCACAGCGACACTCGAAACCCTGACTGGTTTCCACACAGCCTCCTCCATTCAAACAGGGGCTGGACAGACAGGCGTGGTCCGCTGAGACAGGAACAGATGTTTTAGGTCGAGCTTAGTTACAGTGAAGATTTATTTACTCCTGCAGTACTTTAATAACTCAAAGTGATCTCGTACAGACGGGTTTCACTGCCTTTATTTACACACTCGAGACAGAATCACTGCCTGTTTTCACTCCACCGTGTACCACATTACTATCTTCATATAACAGAAATCATCCGTCAGTACATTTATTGTTTCTTCCTGTTTGTCTAATGTTTTTCCTGATGACGGCTCGAGAGGGAAAATCCTCTACACTCAGGGGTTCTCATGGAAATCTGGCCGGTACGTGTCGCAGAAATCTTACTCTGGACGAAAACAATCTTCCGACGGACCGACTAACATCACCATCCTCAGGCTCCACCAGATAAATATGATTAAATCTGAAGCCAAAACTGGACGATTAAAAATGGGACCTGGTGTTCTTTTATCAGGACATCAAATCAAAATCTACCAAAACAGATTTAAAGACCTACTTTACGAATCATATCCATTCTTTTCATGGTGCTAGCCTTTGGTTTTGGTGTCTAGTGTTTTTATTTCAATAAATTCATTTTTACCGTTTACATTTTAATGTTACTCTTTATTTTGTAATATTCTGTTTTTTTTTTAATTTAAAGTGAAGTTTTGATTTCCCGTCACAGGACGGGTTAAATGCTCCTCATGGAGCCTCTCTGGATCAGGGAGGAGAACCGTGGAGCCTCTCACCTCTCTGACAGTTGACCCCAGAGAAGCCGTCGGGACAGGAGCAGTGGTATTTGTCTGGTCCCGTGTTGCTGCAGGTTCCTCCGTTCAAACAAGGCTGCAGCGTCGCACACGTGTTCAGATCTGCAGGACAAAACAAACACAAAATAATCGTTGTTTTACCCAGTTCAGCAGTAGATACTCAGTCTCCTTCCAACCTCAGCATCGTGTGTGTGTGTGTGTGTGTGTGTGTGTGTGTGTGTGTGTGTGTGTGTACCTTTGTCACACAGCTGTCCTCCATAGTTGGTGTCACAGAGACACTGCCAGGGCTCCACACAGCTGCCGTGAACACAGCCGGGATGAGGGATACACTGGTCACAGTACTCCCCCTGCCAGCCATACAGACACCTGAGACACACACACACACACACACACACACACACACACACACACACACACACACACACACACACACACACACACACACACAGTTGCAATAACTTAAAAAATAAAACTGGACACAATTCATCTGTTTGTGTCATTATGAAGTCATTCTGTCTTTTTCTTTTAGTATCAAACATTCATTTCTTGTATAAATATAAATAGTTCATTGTAAGCATGAGTACATTTTCAGTTCCTTATCAAAGTCTGTTATGTTAAAAAAGTCATAATATAGTAGTACAGTAAGTACAAGATAAAAAAAGACAGAATACTATGAAAAATGTACAACTTGTTACATTGTCAGCCATAATATTCAGACATAGTACTCTGTGTACAGCCTGTGTATATATAAAGACTTCTCTGTAACTGCAACATGTGTGTTGGTTCTCACTTGCACTCTCCAGGAACTTTACAGGATCCGTGTTCTGCACTGCAGCCCTGTCTGCAGATCGCTGCAGAGACACAGAGAGAGGAACTATCAGCAAACATGGATGCTGCGAAAAGAACAACTGACAACAGACTCTGTTGTCATGGACGTCTGAGTTTCCCACAAACATTTGAACGCACCAACAGGAAATCACCACATTACATTAGTAACTTCTATAGAGAGAACAAACAAAAATAATATATAAACTGAATTAAAATAATGTGAACTTCAACAGAAAAAAGACGCATACATAGTCAATGGGAGACTAAGGGTTGCAGGTGTTTGTGATATAAATGTACACAAAGGTCTGAAGGTTCGGCTCGGCTGCAGAAGGACTCTACTGAGCGTGCTCTATGGGCCCTAAAATGAGGAAGCACACTGAGGTTTTTTTTCAACAGGAATGAATGGAGCGCCATCTTTGAACATCCACTTCGTCTTCATACATCCATGGTTTAACCAGGTACATGAGCTCAAAACTAAGAAAGGGAAATCTATTAAAAACTGTTGATGTGATTTGGAGAACTCACCAGTGTTGCAGTCTGGACCAGACCAGCCCTCCAGGCACGTCTTGTTGCCGTTGTGGTCGCACTCGTAGTGGCCAAAGAAGTCGTCTCGCGGACGGCAGAACTTGTTGCAGCCGAAGCCGTAGTAGTGCTCGTCGCAGCTGAGGCGGACCTGGAAGTGGAACTGAGCCACGGGGCCGTTGTGCTTCAGGCTCTGCCACTGTCGGCTGGGGTTGATCATCCCAGAGTGGACGGCTTTCTCGATCACCGCCCCGCCAACGCCTGTAAACACAACGGTTTAGATCAGTCAGAGAGAAGACACTGAGGTGAAGTGATGAACAGTTTAGTTTAGTGTGTCTGCAGCTGCTTCAAAAGGAAAAACAAGGCAGAGAGCAAAAGAGGCAAAAAGGTGAATCCCTGGAGGCACAACAAGTCTTTGAGTTAGCTTGAAATGCTAACTTGCTATATAGAAATGACTTTGTATCTTAAGAGCAATGAGTCTTCAAGCTGACAGTCTGAGGTGTCAGTCTGTCCGGCTGCTGATGACGAGGCTCAAAGACAAACAGAAACGGTTGGTGTGTCTGTGAGGGCCGAGTGTTTGTGAGGACCGAGTGTTTGTGAGGACCGAGTGTTTGAGAGGACCGTGGTGGTTGTAGCTGCTGAGGGAAGCTGGCTGCTGTAATATTCCAGAGAGTTTGAAAATGCTGAGCTGCTCTGTGGTATTTCACCGGCGGGGTGGAAAGTGTGGTCGGGCTGAGGTGACGGCGTCTGTTTAACCGACGAGCCGCTGGACTGAAAGAGCTGAAAAGAAACTTGAATCCAAAAACCTCCGAGCAGGTAACACCATCGGTCTGGAAGCAAACTGTGACACTTCACATCACGACGGGGAATAAAAAAGGTGCTAAAAACGGCACAGAGGTAGCAGATTTGAAAAATAGTTAACCTCACAAAAGGCTGGATCCGTTCCGTCCAGGATATTTGAGCAAATATTCAAACCTGGCACTTCGTCGATGAATACTGCCTGAAACTCAGCAAGCTGGACAGAAGAAAAGCCTGTCTGTGCCAGAGGGACGCCCCCGAGCCAGGGGGACGCCCCCGAAGGAAGTTTTAACTGCACTTTATTCAGCACATTGTAAAAGCAGAGGCAGCTGCCTCTCAACATGTTGTGACTTGAATATTAAAGCTGCATTCATTGATGTTTTGGCCACTGGGTGGCAGCAGAACGAGCTGAAAATACAACACTGACACTGACATTATCAGGAGGTGGCAGGTTAGCAAACAGCTGCCTTCCTCCACCAGCAGCTACAGAGCAACATGGTCCTCCAAGTGGAGTCGTGTTTGAGTCTCCTGATGGATGAAGTCCAGTCTCTCTGTTAGCTCTGGTTCTGGTCTCCTCCAACTCCGGAGGGAAACATCTGGCTCTTTAGCTGCTAAATGCTGCACTATATAATATATATATATAATCATCCTTTTCATGATGAGCAAAATAATCCTGCAGTCAGAGGAGGCCGTTGCTACCTGAGCTGAACCACAGTAACAGAATGATGCAGGTGTTCATTACCGGCCACATGTCGGGGGCACTTAGCTTGTTGATGGGTCAATATTTGTTCCGTCCTCATTTGGCTTGAGAGCAGTTTCATCTTCAAGCTGAAGGTTTCTGAACAAACCCTCCGAATCTCTCGCAGAGCTTCAGCCAGGCGGCATATTTCGGGTTCTATGTTTGGACTAAAACTCGATTGAACTGGACTCCCCACGCCCCACCCCCACCCCTTCCTCGCTGCCTGCATTGAAGCCCACCTGGGCCGAGGTCAGCCGACTTCACACCGGGCCTATAATGGTTCCCTGCGGGACGCCAAATACAGCACCGAGCCAACACTCTCACTCCGACAGCCTCGCAGACCGCTGGGTGACAAACAGACTTCACTGTCTTTACAACCGGTTTTCTGAATGGGACTGATCCAGGGCATGTAAACACCTCCACAGGCTGGTGGGAGAGGGTGGGTTTATTTCAGCGCCGCAATTAACAAGACAGGGAACTAAAAAAGGAATAATGTGTGCGACTGACGCAGAAAAGTCTTCTGTGTAATTTAGTTACTGACTCATATTTTATATTGACTCATATAATTTACTTCATCCATGTGTGACGGAAAATGTTGTGTAATAAAAAATGTGCTTGTAAAAACAATTCTGCACTCAAAATGAACTGAGGCAGAAATATAACTGTGTCTAATATAAATGTAAATATAACTCCGTGTTTTGTAATCCAGCTCGTCTCTTGTACGCTGCATTAATAATGTGAAATATCTCAAATACTTCTGGTCGAAAACACTGAAGTAATGTGTCTTATCTATAATCTGACAGACTTTCAGCTGATCAGCTGAGCTGGGGTCAGTTAGTTTTCTCTTTTGGTGGCGTGTGCAGCATGAAGCTCTCGGGTCAAAGGTCGTGTTAGTTTCAGTAGGAGGGAAACTAAACAGAGCAGAGGGGAGTGATGATGATGACGATGATACTCACTGCCGGAGGAAGAGTCGTTGTTGAAGTCCAAGGCTTCCACGATCAACGTGTACGACCTCTGCGCACACACACACACACACACACAGAATATTAATCAATTAAGAGAACTAATCAATCATTTGACATTTTATAAAGTGGAAATCAACCGCTTCAACATTTGAGGATTGTTTTGTTTGAGGTTATTATAAATCGGATATTTTGGATGCTTATTGGATATTACATAAAGAATGTGATGTCATGCAGGAAACAGCTGATCTCTTCAGTTCAATATTATATTATATTATATTATATATAATATAATATTCTGTTTAATTAAATCAAACTGTATTTGACTCTTGAAGATTTGGTTACATCAGATTAATACAAATACTGAATAAATATGAAACAGGAATTTAAATATGAAATTATTGAATATTCTTTTCTCAAATTGCACATTTAGGCCAAATAGTAAAAACATCTCACTGTGAAAACTGTATGAAATGAAATCACAACATGTAACTACAGCAGAGACACAGTGAACACATTTACTGAGAGGAGGAAGATTATCTCTTTCCTTTAAATCGGTCCAACAGAAATGTTACTTCAGCATTAACAAAACATATGAAAGCAGTTATTTATTATTTCATTTTATTTCCCACAGTAGTTTTAACATGAACACATGAAACGTTTTTAATGAGAAACTCTGGAAACAAAAGCTTTTACAGGCGTCACGAAACATCCTGAAGCCTCTGAGAGAGTGTGTGTGTGTGTGTGTGTGTGTGTGTGTGTGTGTGTGTGTGTGTCATTATTTCAACTCCACTTTGAAACTCTTTGTCTCTCTTAAGGACACTGTCGCTCTCACCGCTATCGAATGACAAGACAGACCAGAGAGCCAAAAGAGAGAGAGAGTTATTGTGGTTTGAGTCCCGCCCCCCCCTCCCCCCGCCCCCCGCCCCCCCGTCCAAACTGAGAGCTCGACGTCAACAAGCCTCAAAATAAGACAAGAATAAGAGCAGACGTTTCAAACTAACCTTCTGTTTTAGAAAGTTGTGTTCTGAGATTGGACAAAGTCACTGTGTTTAAAACCCTAAATCTCAACGTGAACCCATGTGAAGATCAACAAGTCCCGAGTCCAGATCAACAAACATCTGATTCTTAAAACCCAAATATCAGCATCATATCAGCTCTGCACGAAAAGAACATTAAGGTTTCGTATTTATGAAACTTTACATAACGTCCAACATGTCTTCACCGCAGTGAAGGTCTCCCGCTAATATCAGTCCTGTGTGAAGAGAGCTCAGCACTAACACCCGACCGACATCCAAAACCGCTGTGGGAACGCTGCCACAGAGCCGGCCGGGTCCGAGTGGAAACACCAGAGACCCGGTGACATGACTTGATGGTTTCCTGGTTTGTTTGTGGGGTTGATGTCATGTCAAACTCTTTGATATTAAACTCAGATTGTTTTAAATGTGCCTGAACCTCAACCTAGGTGGTCCACCATCATCCTGTCCACATTTATCAAACCCTGCTGATGTTGGCGTAGAGCCACAGCAGCTAGATAAACTCTGTCCTACCAACACGCAGCTCTGCAGGAAACCACAGCCAGTCCATGTAGTTTACAGATTAGCGGTTAGCTCGGGCTGTGATGTCAGGTTATCGAGCGCTCAGAGCTGCTGACAGGATTACTGGACCAGAACGAACCATAACAAACATCCCACAGGGGACTGGTCCATGTCTTACCAGTTTCCTGTGAAGGAGGACAGATACGGTGGATTTACACACTCACAGATAAGAAGACGCTTTATATTCGGCTTCCATCTTTGTAGCGTGTGCAGCCATGTAGTGTTTCCCACATGTGGTAAACAGTTCTGTGGGTTTCTCTGCGAGACTGATAGCTTTGCTTTCTGTCAGTTTCAGTGTTTCCGTCCACTTCAGTGACTCGCAGGCTTCTTCATCTGGCATGAACTCCACTGAACAAACACAACAAAGACTTTGTGAAAGGATAATTCCATATATCACATCTTGGCAGTTTTGAGCATCATTTCTATCAGTAACAATAACATTGCTATTGTCTGGGACCTGGGAACATGCTAAGATCACTAGACAGAAGTCCGGTGGGTCCAGATTATAAAGTGAAAGTGAGCCCACTTGAAATGTCAGTCAAAAAAAACTGTTTGCACAACTACAGTCATTAGAGCAAGTCGAAGCAGGAAGTGGGTTAGTTGGGTTATAATTGTATAATTACTCTTCTTTTCTCTTAAAAAGAAGTTTGTTTCCAACCTGTCTAATCATCTGACTGTGGTGAAGTTTGGTGGTTACTAATGAAAGCAGGGCTAACGCACCAAAGTGTAGCTGCAGCGAGCAGCAAAGTGTAATCACAAAGTCGAGATGCTCCAGTTACTGTTTCTGGCAGCTGAAAATGAACATATCGTCTTTTCTCATTAGAAGCAGGTTTCAACAAGAATCTAAAAGCCAAAATCAGAATCAATAAAATCTAACAAAACCTGAGGCCTAGAAATCTGTAAGACCCCTCCTGATTGGTCCACACCGAGCGTGTCACGTCTCCAGTGTACCACACAGCTGTTTACCACAACGCCACATTACTGTCACTAATGCAGAACCGAGCTAACGTGCTGGAGCCGTGACTCTGAACAACTCTTGCAACATCCTTGCATCACCTCTCTGGCTGAAACCAGATCTGGGCGTCGGGTTGATGCCTCCCAACCCCGGAGGAAAAATAAACGTGTTGCCCACCAAACACAGTGGGTGGTACCTCAAAACATTTTAGCAGCTAATTTGATTTTAAGACGAGAGCGGGAATGAGAACCTGACAGCTGGTGACCTGCCAACAGGTTCCACTCACTTCTTGCCAAAACATCCACCAGCGTTCGTCTGCGGGCCGTTGGTGATTTCCCATCACTCCCCGTCCCTTTGATTGTTTGACTGAGGAGGTGGAACAGCTTTCTCTGGCTGCAGGCTCAGTGTGGGAAAATAGTTTGTGAGCAGGCAGAGCCTGGTGACATGTGGAGGCAGGTCCAGGCAGGGAGGAGGGAGGCGGGGAGCTCCCAACTCACTCAAACTGCAGCCAGAAAATAAATGTAAACTTCCTCTGTTGTGTTCTGTTTGGTGGTTTATGCGACACCTCGTCCAGGATAAGATGCAGTTCAGGCGTCGCTGAGAATCTCAAGGTTCTTTGTTTCTGATCAAAAACTTAATGTATAAAATCCATCTGACACTTTCCCAGAGCCAACAGTCCAAAACCCAAAGATATTCAGTCCAGTGTGATATAAAACAGATCAGTGTTACATTACTTTTTTTAAACATCATTGGCTTCTTATTTCCTTAAAAATGAAGAAAATCTGCAGAGCGTTTAGATGATATCAACCTGTTCCCAAATCAGCAACAATATTCCTGACAATCTGTCTTACTGACAAACACAACAGACACTGACACTTGTTTCTAGAGACTTGAGAGATCCTCCATCAGCAGTTACAGCATGGCTGTAATGGAAATGGAAGTGTGACTGGCTGATTGTTTTAAAGTCTGGACCAGGTTAGTGTGCCACGACAACTTAACTGTGACAAAGATCAAACTAACACGACTTTCAGAACCCGTCTGATGTCAGCAGCTTCACACAGGAACTACAGGGACAGACAAAAAGAAAGGAAAGGAAAAATAATAAGAGCTGGATGTTTCCGGCGTCCGTCAGCAGTGGGACTCTGGTCGTCAGAAATGTCCATGTTTGGTCGACTGGCGGAGCCACATCTGGACTCCTCTGATCCTGGCACATCCCAGCAGGCCTTTCTGCTCCCTCTCGCCCATAATTCACAGGGGCAGCTATTCCTTTCTCTCATCCTTCCTTCACTCTTTTCCTTTCCTTAATTGATTGTGTCTGTTACAAGAGACCGGAGACAACAACACGACTGAAGAGTGCTGTCAACCTTTGGTTTGACCTTCAGGATCTCCCGCTGAACTCTACACGTCAATAAGCCTCTTTATTATTCAGACCTTTGCTGCTGGTCTCTGAACCCAGATTCTGCACCAAGCAGACGGACAAACACCGTGGCCACGTGTGTCCCCTCAGGATGAACTGTAATGTTAATGTGTCCTGCAGAACTAATGACACTCCCATCAGCCCCAGCTGGACTAAATGTTAGCATGCTAACACGCTAAACTAAGATGGGGAACATTATACCTGCTAATCATCATTTCGCTAAGCTATGCGTTTAGCTGAGAGTACAGCGTGACTCTGAGTTATGAGACACAATAGCATAAATGTATAATATATATACACATAAAACTCAACGTCCAACACGCTCACATGTTTTATGTTGTCTGGTACGACCAGTTAGCTTATGGTGGCTAATGTAGACAACGTCCAGCTGCGTTACTGACAATAAGAGGCTACTGTCATTCTACATTTCAGCTAAACTTCTCAGCATTGAGAGTGCACAGGAAATACAAACTCAACCAAATAACAAACCAAAATAACCTCAAACGCAGGTTGATTAGTGTTTTTTATTATTAAACTCGAAATCTGATCTCTAATTCTCTTTTTACACTAATAGAATTATTAGGATAAATTATTCTTTGCAGATCATTTGTTTTCCAGTTTACCAAACAAAACCTTTCAATTTCAGACACTGACTGGTGGCCAACCAGTCATCCATCCAGCTCAGCCCAGCATGCATGACTGGTTTGTGTGTGTGTGTGTGTGTGTGTGTGTGTGTGTGTGTGTGTGTGTGTGTGTGTGTGTGTGTTTCAGGGTGGTCTGGTTGAAACAACATTGTTTGTTCCAACACAAACCTCAGCAGTAGCCAGTATTTAACACAGTTTGTATTTTTGTGAATCAGGCTGGTTTACTGATTACTGGGATCCCCAAACAACTTCCACATGGACTGAAAGAAAAAATAATCAGAAAAATCAGTAAGGCAGCTTCTTGCTGCTTTGTCTGACGTCACCCAGCTGACAACACTGTCTAACCGATGTTATGCATAACATTTTATCAGTGTGATGGAGAGCTTTCCTCTAGCGCCACCATCAGGACAAACTTTATTAGTACTGAACAGTCTGACACTGATGCATGAAGTTTGCCATAGTTCAGGGTTTTTAACTCCCCAAGAGGTGTAATTATTCACCCGTGACGGCAGGATGGCCTCACATCTGTAGCATCTCCGACACTCCTGATGTTGTTTTTATAGACGAACAGCGAGAAGTTCTCAAACTGACTGTTAGTGAGTCACGATCGGTGGCTTTAAAAGCAAAATGTTGTTCCATCCTCCAGCCGAGTGTCAAAGACACACCCCTGTTCACCACCTTCACTACCGTCTCACTCACGGTGGATTCATTGTACCACAATCCGCCCCCAATCCCAACGCTCCACCCCCAGCATCGTCCCATAAGCCCCGGCTGCAGCCCGGCCCATTGTTAGTCCCCTGCTGATACAAACCAAAGAAAAAGCAGGGTGGAAAATACAAGAAGACAGTCAAGACATAACGGAGGCAAAGGATTTTAAAGACACAAGCACTGCGAAACAGAAGAAGCAGAGAGAAGCGGGTGGAGGAACCAACGGGTGAAATGCAGCAGGTTTGGCACGACTTTACACATCCTGAGACACCGCGGCTCCATTAAACACCACTGACGCACAGAGAGGCTGTGTGGGTCGGTCCTGCCAGTTTAGACTGAGGAGACAAAACAGGGGGGGGGACAACAACAACAGAAACCTCATCCTGCCCGACGACCACGTTCATTTAACATGCCAGTTACCAGGGTCAACAGCAGGAATGTCCTGCAGCCGGCCGAACAACGGCCCTTTATCCCGCCACGCCGGGAGGTCAGGGCAGACGACTACGACGGCAACGCAGGACAGCAGTTTGTCCTTGTTTGTAGTTCCAGGCAGGAAACCACAGCAGCCACCGATGAGCACACGAAACCTCGGCCAGGGTCTGCTGAGCACCGCAGAGATCTGGACTCAAAGCAGGATCAACCCGAGGCCGACCCGAGCTCCGGATCTGCTGCTCGGTCCCACCGGGAAAATAAACAGGAGATCTCTGAGGAGCTCATAATTATCAGTCCAATCAGAACTATTAGATAGTAACTGATAATTATTACTTACAACTTTAAGACTCAGCATCTCATAATTAATTAAAAAAAGGTGTAATTATGATGTTATAGGTTTCTTCGTGTAGCTCGAATGAAAAGGAATCTGACACCACATGAACCAGATAAAACCACCAAAGATTCACAGATTCACAGGGAACCTGAGCTTTCAGCTCACAGGCTCCATCTTCCTCCTCCTTTACACTCACCACATTCAAACCAGAAGATCTCAGCCTCCAAACCAGTTGCTGACTAACTGGTTTGTTAACTAGCTAAAGTTCAAACTCTTTAACTTTTAACTTTAGCTGCTCGGCTGAGTGTCGATGTGATGGAAACAGGCTGGGAGACCACAGGAACTACTGGTGGGATTTAAGAGCCTCTCCTCTGCCAGATAAACCGCTCGCTCGCTAGATAGCATGTTAGCGTGCAGACAGAGGCCGTAAAGCCCCCCGATGTTGAGCCACCAACATTAATACTTGACCCGTCGTTGTCTGTTGGACCCTCTGGGGGCTCCGTCGTGTGCAGACTTCATTCAGACCCACAGAACTTCACATTCAAATCAATCAAACTCCACATATTCGCGTTTACACAAAGGGCCTCAAATACCAGCTGAACTGCTGCTTCCTGGACTCACCGAGGGTCCATGCTGCTGACCTCAGAACAGGGTCTTTCACTGAATCCTCCTGAATCCACAGAACAACACTGTGTTGTGTATCTCCACCGGCCCCCTCAGCTGAGGGTGAAACATGTGAAGCCTGGAGCTTCAATCAAACAGCCACAGACAACTTATTTTTACATCCTGATGTTGGTTCAGTCCTGATCCTGAAGCCTTCGGTCCTTACAGAGCTGGACGTCAGTGTGAAGAAGCAGCAGAGGCCTCAGAAACTCAAACCTTGTGAACTCACCGGCCACGCGAAGCTGAACGGGACCTCCATCCTGGCCTGCTCGCGCTTGGCGTTGCGCAAAGAAAACGTGTTCCCGCCGAGCACGGGGGTGGAGGCGGTGCCGAAGCTGCACGGCCCGGCCGAGGAAACCTTCAGCTGGTACTCCTTCAGACACACCCGGAAGTACGTGTCGCATTCGTCCGCCGTGCACCGTGGATCGGTCGCGTCCCGGGACCCGTCGCAGCAGGCGCCGGTCTGCAGCTGCCCGTTAACATTCTGCACCGACAGAATCTGAAGCTCAAAGTGTCCTGAAGCTGAAGAAACCTGCAGACAGGGGCGACAGGTGAGCTGGCAGCAGGTAGACCGACAACACATTACAGGTCCACGTGGTTCCTTGTAACCCAGGACCAGGTTTGACAAGACTTGAGAGTTTCCTGCAGGATCTGCTTCACTAACAGCTCCCAGAGAAGACGGACTCACTGATGGAGCATGGACCGCACAAGTCACAGCTGTCTGAGGCCAGTGTCAGTCCCTCTTTCTGCAGCTCCTGGTCCTCTAAACCTCATTAAACCCTCTGGATCACTGACTTCAGAGCAGGTACACCACCTGCATCACATTCTGCTGTTTTTTACTCACTTATTTTGTAAAAGAAGAAAAGGTGTAAAACTGTTTTAGGTTCATTAACTTAAATGACAGTTTTGTGTTACAACTACAGCGTTTCACCTCAGCTGTCTCAGACCTGGACCTAGTGGAGATTCAAAGCTGTGCTGGTCTCTGATTCCTCCTGTCGACACCTGCATTCAGCCGCTTTATCTCTCAACAGGTTCCGCCTCACTTTCACGACTTGACACAACAACTTCTCTCAAACTTTGTGGAAAGTAAGAAGATGTCCGGAGGACAAACCAACATAATGTTATCCAGAACCGAGAGATCTGCTCCATGTTTCGGTGTCTTCGCCCAACACTCAGCCGGCGGCTGTTTAACAGAAACCGAAATAACCTAAGAAATATCAGCGGGAGTCTGGTGTACCTGGATGCGGGCAGAGAGCAGCAGGAGCTGCAGGCTGAAGGCAGCGGGGAGGACGGAGCTCCGTGGGAGCGTCATGCCGGCTGCGGGCTGCTGCCTGGCGGCTCTCGGGGCTCAGTGATAGTCGGTGGGACCCTCCGCTCCGGGTTTATACTCCTCCGGATGGGACATGCACGGACGGAGACACAGCTGCGGCTTCTCTTCCCAAAAAGAGCTCCACAGAGTCCGGAGAGAAAAGGTCCGTCCTGCCTCCTTCCAGCACGGGAACCTTTTGTCTGCTATTGTCCTGCTTCTCTGTGATCACCTCCCGGTGCACACCGGCTGACTGCGGCGGGAGCGCGGACACCTCTGTGACCGGACCCGGAGGAGGCTGGGTAATATCAACCAGCGGGGGCGGGGCGGGGTCTGTGTCCAGGCCCCGCCCGCCGCAGCGGTTTGTTGACAGTCAGTTCACATGGAGGTGCAGAAGTGCCTTCACACATGGAGGCCAAAATACCCCAAAACTGACATGAGAGGACTTTAACGTCTCGGGGATAATTATAGAAAGTACAGTCCTGCTGAGGACCCCTGTTAAAGTATTGTTCAAATACATTTTCTCACTGATGTTGTAGTCATGCTGCGACGGTACGGTGGCTCTGACATGTCAAACATTCCTCTGGACTCACCATATGGACCTTAATGCACAAAAGCCATAAAGTAACGAAAGTCCCAAAATATTATTTTTTTCAATATGTTTTTACAAAATGATGTGCACAATATAAAAACATTAAAACAATAAAAGAAAATTAATATTAATATCTTACAAAAAACATCCTTCAGACTTCAGAGGCTCTGCAATAATGACTTGATTATCGTGATGGGAAATAAATGTTTTTTGGGGGGCTTTGGGGGCTCTTTAACTCTTTAAAAACCCAAACCAAAACAATACATTTATAAAACAAATGTGGAAAATCAAAACTACAGATTTAAAAGCAATTTGTCAAAAACTGTGTTTTTGGTTCCGTCAGCAGTTTTGTCAATTGGTTTATTTTCTGTTCAGTTAATAAATTCTATTAACACCATTGATAAAGGGAACTGAGGAACGATTATGTTTTAGAGCAAATACAAAGAGACAAGGAAAGATACACAGAATATTTATATTTTAAAACATGTAGTTTTATATCTAGTTCTTTTTATGTATTTATTTTAGAAGACGTAAAGACAGCAGAAAGGGGACATCACTAAATGTGGGGAAGATGATACCAGAAATATGAAATATACAGATACACATTAATCGTCAACAAAAATGCAACACACTTAATATAAAACATGAGATTATGACAAAAGATTATGTAAATCTAGAGCGAGATATCTAAATGTGCCAAACGTGGGGAGTGGAGGAATGAAAGGAGGCATAGGAGGGGGTGACGGGAGGAGGGGGAGGGGCTGATGGGAGGAGGGGGAGGCGGTTGAGGTGGCTGATGTTTCTTCATGAAATAGAGCCTGAGCGACAGAACAAAGGTGGCCTCCTCTTTATTCTCAAATTAGAGCAGCTGGGCTCTTTTCCCTCGAGGAGCCCCATGAATAGATTATTGGACTGCTATCACTGAAAGAGAGACAAAACACCCCCTCCCTCACCCTAACCACCAGCCCTGCCCCCAACCCCCTCTGCTGCTGTGATGATCAGACAGACTCCTGACCCCCCAAAATCATAAGGACCTGATGTGGACCAGGTCTCAGGCCCTGCTTACACCTGGTATTAACATTCGTCCTGGGTGACCCAATCACAGGTGGACATCGATGCATTCTAGCCAGATGTTAAAAAGATGTAAATGCATCCGTATTTCAAGACTCGTACTTAATCTTTTGACCTCCCATGTGTAACTTTCTTCAGTGAGGAGTCAGTTTTCATGACATAAGATTGATATTGATCTTCTAATTTGGCTCTCAAAGAGAATAAGCCTATTTCACAAAATGTTGAACTATTATTTTAAGTAACATAACTGCCTCCGTCTTCCACCACCAATAAGCAAGATTCATTTGTCTTTACTTGAGTCCGTTCTTTAACATTAGCCACCATAAGCTACTGGTCATACCAGACCAAGTAAAAACCCCTGTGTGTGTGTTGAGTTGAGCAAACGTGTTTTATTTCTTATGAATTCAACTTTTCATTAGCAAAATAATGAATATGCTAAATTTGCTTTCACAATTTATATAATCCTGCTTCCAAGTTATTCATTTCATGGACACTCCAGCCAGAGACGCTGGAAGTCATTAATGATATAATGACTAAATGCTGTGCAACAGTCATAGTTTTGGTATTAATTGAAATGGAGAGATGTGGCCTATGATCGCACAGTTTATAATAATGAAGGGCAGCGAGTACCACTGTACAACGCAGTATTTAATGCAGTATTTACTCACATACTCGAGCTGTAGCTGAGGGAATTGAACTCTGGTGGTCTGTGGTTACTTTGATTACCTTGAAAAACTCTAAACTCTTCAAAACACCTCAAAGTGTGCGTTAGCAATAGAAAAGCTCCGTGTTATACATAGACACATATTGATAATGAATGGATAAAAATCGAAGTAAAACCTCTTTCCCATCACAAATACCTTTGTACTACATCTAAATATCCCAGTTAGTCAGGGGAAAACACAAGTTTTAACTTTTTGATTAAAGAGGAGGTCTTCTGCTCATGTCCAGCTCTATATCTTTATCTTTATATCATTATTTGGCAACTTTGGTAACGTTTAATTGGAATATCATTGTAACACTATGTATATGACAGAAAACAAGGAAATGCATAATAGGTCCTCTGTAACATTTTTTTGGTTTTTATGAAGCACCCCTGTTACTTCTTGTGTCCATGATTCTATCTTAATAGAACAAATTAAGGTATAAAATTAAAGGGAATGTCCTTAAATGTACCTTAAACAGTTTGTCTCCTCCCAGTGGTTGAATCAGATACACTGGAGAAGACTGGTGAAGAACCTCATGTACTGATTCTCTAGACAAGCAATTACACAAGTCTCTGGCCTGAGTAAAACGTGACTAGCAGCACGTGTGACAGTAAATGATAAGAAAAGCAATAGCAACAGAAATTAAAATGCAAACACTTTTATTGCATTTATTTGTGGGAGGAAACTGGAGCACCCAGAGAAAACCCACGCGAGCAGGTGGCTGGTAGGTTGAAAACTGCAACCTCCTTACTGTGAGGCCTCACTGCCAGCCAATGAGACACCTTGCTGCCCTTTATAAACAGAGTAACAGTTGCTGCCAGACTATTTGTTTCTTGGCTGGGAGCAGTCACTTCCTGGGGCCTTTGTCTTCTACTTTTTACCCCAATGCCATGGTTTGATCTTATAGGCAATTTTCTTCCACCCTTTACGCTTCTTAGGCTTGGGATCCTCTTCAATGACGTCCTCATCCTCTGCGTTGGACCTGGCAGTGAGCTTTAGACGAGCCCCTTTCTCATATCTGGAGAGCTTTTCCTGCAGCTCCTCCACTTTCAGGGAAAGCATGTTCTCCCTCTCAGAGGCCCTCAGCTTCTGTTGGATGCAGAAATCCTGTTGCTGTCGAACCTTAATGTTGAGCGCCTGGATTTTCTTAAACTGTGCTTCCTTAATTTCCTCCTTATGAGCTTTTTCTGCCTTTAACTTGTCAAACATATCATGGAATCTCAAGGTTTTCCCTTCGTAGCACAGTTTAATGTCCTCTATCTCTTGAAGGAAGGCCTTCTTCTCCTTCTCCCAGGCTTGGACTCTACTATCTTCATCATGCTCTTTTTGCAGCGTCTCTTGAAGGTTATCTAGTTCTTGGCGGAGGACCTTCTCCCTCTGAGAGGCCTTCAGCTGCTGGTGTACACGGAGGTCCAGTTCTTTTTGGATCCTGATGTTGAGTTCCTGGACTATATTTTGCAGGGCCTCTTTTTCCCTCTTCTCTGTCATGTACTTTTCAGCCATACGCTCAAAACTAATTTTAAGGAGCTTCACCTCATTGCTCAATACCTTGTTATGACTCTCCAAAGCTTTGAGTTTGTCACATGGTTCTTGTTGGAGGACGTTGTCCCCCTCAGAGGTCTCCTCCTGGGCGCAGACATTATTTTGTTTTTGTACCAATGAATCGGGCTCCTGAATCTGATCCTCTTGCGGCATCACAGTGACCTTCGCTGCGCTCTCACCTTCGTCCATCTCGGACACATCTTTGAAGGTAGAGTTATTGTCTTTGCAGCTCATTTGAAGTGGTTCTGTCTGACTAATCAAGACCCTGTTCTCCCTCTCCAAAACTTCAAGTATAGGTGCGAGCGCATCCAGATAGTTTGAACCACCTGTTTGGAAATTCTCTTCAAAGTCAGATGTTTCTGGTCGGAGGACATTGTCCCCCTCAGAGGTCTTGGGCTCCTCCTGGGCACAGACATCATTTTGTTTTTGTACCAATGAATCGGGCTCCTGAGTTCGATCCTCTTGCTGCATCACAGTGACCTTCGCTGCGCTCTCACCTTCGTCCATCTCGGACACATCTTTGAGGGTAGAGTTTTTGTCTTTGCAGCTCATTCTAAGTTGTTCTGTTTGACTAATCAAGACCCTGTTCTCCCTCTCCAGAGCCTCGAGTATAGGTCCGAGGATATCCAGATAGTTTGAACCACCTGTTTGGCGATTCTCTGCCATGTCAAATGTTTTCTGTTGGAGGACGTCGTCCCCCAGAGGTCTCCTTGGCGCAGACGGGCATCACAGAGACTTTCTGTGCGTGTCATCAAAGCACGAGTGAAGAGAACCTGAACATTCCGTCATGCATTACATCATCAACGCACTCGTGACACAGTGAACATGTAACGTATGCTGATGATGCAACAGCATCATCAGCATACGTTACATGTTCAATGCAGCCTGCCAGTTAGACTGTTCTTAAAATGTCAGGACAGGACTCTGGAACACTGTAAAAAAAAAAAAAAAAAAAAAAAAAAAGTTGAGAGAACTCACAATTTCAAGGCAAACTCAGACTCTTAAGTTTTGGAATAAACTAAAAAAGTTCTGCCAACCTATAATCTTTTGTTGAGTTAATTTACATATCTTCTTCAGAAAAACTTTTGAGTTTTAGGAACAAAAAATTCTGCATTTCAAAAAATGTTGAGATAACTCATTAAAGTGCGTAACAGTTAATAATTGAATGTTTTCATTTGAAACCATTTAATTTTCAATGATGACAAATTGGGTTCACAGCTTACTTGAGATATTTATTTTTATTGTAGAACAGTATTAAGTTGCTTTTTTAAAATTCTATAAGCCAAGAATAAAGTTACATAAATATAAAGCTGACACTGACCTTTCACAAGATTAATATTTATATCAGCTCAGTCATAAATATCCTAAAGAACCATATCCTAAATACCGAAGAGGATTAGGGCCATATGAAAAAAAAAGTTTCAAGTCAGGATTTTCTCAGAGAATTCTGACTTCAAAGTCAAAACTCATATACATTTTTCACTTGTGGCCCTAAATCTCTTCCATAATTAAGTGATATAGAATAACGAGTTAAATCCACAACTTATGCAATACTCACTTGTGTGGTAGAAAACACGCAACAGGGCAGGCACGGTTCAATATACATTGTACAATTTCCCCCTGGGGATCAATAAAGTATTTCTGATTCTGATATAAAAGTTAAAATAATGCAACATGCTGGCAGAACACTTGACAGTCCCTGATAAATATTCTTAGTCCAATAAAAATGTGACACACGATTGTCAACTAATCCATTTGTGTTTCTAATCAAATCTGTAAAATTGTTTTTTTCCATATGGTTGTCTTTTGAATGAATGGAAACTGCATTACATCTAGTTTTAATCAAATATCTTAACATTTTTGAGAGGACATTAGGACATTAAGATCCTTAAAACAGCTTAGTTGACTTACTTAGAAGAGACAGTCCTACTACCACTATGTGCCGTAAAAGCAAGTAGTGGTCTATCCAAAGCCTGACTCTAAAGCAACATGCATGATGTATGGAACAATACACAAAACATTCTTTGAGGTAGTAGTCCAGTATCAAAAAACATGGAGCAGATCACAGACAAATACAAATGGCAGGCCTGGTAGATATTTTAAGACAATGGCCTATGAAAACAATTCAATTCAATTCCATTTTATTTATATAGCGCCAAATCACAACAAAAAGTCATCTCATGACACTTTACAAATAGAGCAGGTCTAGACCGACTCTTTATAATGTTATTACAGAGACCAAGAGGTCCCACCATGAGAAGCACTATGGAGACAGAGGAGGGGAAGAACTTCCTTTAAGAGGCAGTTATCAAAAAGCAAAGTTTTAAACCTACTCTTGAAAGTAGAGAGTGTGTCTGCCTCCCGGACCCAAACTGGGAGCCGGTTCCACAGGAGAGGAGCTTGATAGCTGAAGGCTCTGGCTCCTGTTCTGTTTTTGGAGACTCTAGGAACCACAAGCAGCCCTGCACTCTGGGAGCAAAGTGCTCACAACAGCAGCACTTTTAGCTCTGAGGGGTGATGTTCTGAAAAGGTGCTTCTATAATACAGCTTCTGACACATTAAATACTGTGTAAACAGTAGCCAGAGCAAGGCAAGAATGAGTTCTTCAGACCTGCAGGTTATAACCTCCAAGTCCATGAAATGTGACATTGGCTGATTGGCTGATCAAGGTCTGTAAACTTTCTAAAGAAAAAGAAACAAGCTAAACAAACTGTCCTTTCCAGACTTTCAGTAAAAGCTTGGTTTTGAGGCTCCTGACAGGCTGTGAGCAATTGATAGAAAGTTTCATAAAGACTTCCTCAATCATTTCAAAAGTATACTGAAGTTCTTTTGGGTACTTAATGTTGAGTGCATAGAGCAGGCTGACCAGGTAGGCAACCGCAGTGGGCAGGTCTGGAAGATCTTTGAGAACCATGTCCTCTTCCAACACACCCTGGACTCTGGGCAGTGACGTAGAGCCCTTATCTTCTCGAACAGTAAGGACAGCAACCTGGACGCCTCTATCATCTGGATTGGTTTCCTGGTGAGAACATGGAGGCTGTAAATTTCCAAAATTTTGAGCTACGTTTGAGAACAAAGTCATTCCCACAAATCTCAAAACAAGACAAAACATTATTTATGTTACACAAGTACCAAAAAGAGTACATAGCATGGACATGACATCCAAGTACAGTGCACCCATGTAGGAGAGAAAATGTTGATCCTACTGTACTCACCAGACACGTCCTCACGAAGACACAGTGGTAGATCTTCCAGACATGTCCTTTTTCAGGGTACCGCAATGTCAGATGTCTGAAAAGCAGTAAAACAAAAGACTTTAAGAGCAATTTATCGGCAAAAATAAAAGACACACTGTGGAAAGAGCAAGTATTTGACCACACGCTGCCCATCTGTAAATTCAATATTATGTTTAGTAAACACCTCTTTGATTCTCTGAAGAGGATTAAATTTGGAAAAGTGCAGAATATCGTGAAATTCTTCAACTATTTTCTGTATTGCATTTTGGAAACATGTAGAACTGTTTGCACAAAAAAAGAGATGCAAGATTGTGTTTAAGTGTCTCAATATATACATTTTCTTCCCTACCACTTTCCCACGGCTCTTCCCTCACAACACTTTGTGATGACACAACACAGGTCAACGGCATGATATTCACTTTAAGAATTTCCACTTACTTAATCTCCTTTACAGTATGCTTTTTGTGCTTTCTACTTCTGTGACAACTGAAGGTTTACTCACTGTTTGTTTTAAATTCACATGTAAGAAAAGGGCAATGCACAGTCTCTTGATTTCTTAGATGAAATGAAATTAAACTTGCATTCACTGCATATGTCTCTGAAGTCATATCATTCACAGGAAAATGTTGAATTCTCTTGCCTTTTGACAGTCCTGCTGTGTGATTAAATGCTCCAAGTGGTTTGAAGGTACACACACAACCAATGTAGAAACAAGGCCAGTGTGCTCCCCTTCCATGGTGGTGCCTTACAACTTCTTGACTGGAGGCGACAAGCTTGCAGAATTTGCATACATTCACTAAAAAGGAGCAAGAGGCAAACCAATTAGTTGGTTAACAATTTGATCAGAACAAACTTTTTTCGTCAAGAGAAAATTCAGACATGAGAAAGCATGACATTATTTCACCAAATTCTGCAGAAACAGGGTTTCTTTAGGCAATATGACATTAATATCACGATATTTACTACATCCTACATTATATAACATATGAAATCATTCTAAACAGCAACATGCACAGTTTCGCAATGGTTATATTATCACAGTTTCAGAATATTAAGGGGTTGTAGCAACAGACCTTTAACCTTGTGTTGGATGGCTGTTTTGTCAGGAGACACTAATACTGTAGGCCTATTATAACTGTATTGTAACTAAGTGCTAGATTTTTAATTGAACTTTCACTGACTGAAGCCAACAGCAACAGACTGTAAGGCAGGCCAGTCCACAAGACTTTCCTCTGGAACAGTTTATCATTACAGTACATTCTTTGTTTTGTCAGTCTCACTGCTTACTAAACCTCACCACCACCAACCGGCTTGCGTCGAGCTGTTCACCAGTTCACACCGCTGCAACGTCCTAAACGGTTTCGTCTCGTCGTGAATCTTCGGTCTGAACTGGCCGGTTGGTAATCGCCAGTAAATAGTCGCCGCCATAAAGTGCGATGAACTAAATTAGCCGCCAGCTAGCGTTAAGGCTACTTGAGAGTAAACGTATACATTCTCTAAAACGGTGGACAGAAATACAACTCGCCCATGACAAAAGAAAGTAACTAAGACATACAGAGAGACAAGGCACCCGTCAAAACCTGCTCATACTTTCTTCCCTAGCAGCACAACGGTGTCATTAGCTGGCGGCTAACGGCTTGGCACGTTAAGTTAATAGGAAGTACAAGCACAGCCCGGCAAATAAACACAAACTTGCAAACTCATGTCGTCTTGTAAAATACACCAAACAATGCGCTCATAATTCCGCGTCAAACACCACTTACCGACAGTCCCCCCTTTATGAAGTGAAATCCCAATGATTAGCATTGTTATTTATTTTCCAAGCGAGTTCTCTCCTGTTGTAACATTAGCCCGTTGTAACGTTAGCCCGTTGTAATGTTAGCCCGTTGTAATGTTAGTCCGTTGTAACGTTAGCCCGTTGTAACGTTAGCCCGTTGTACCGTTAGCTTGTTGTAACGTTAGCCCGTTGTAACGTTAGCTTGTTGTAATGTTAGTCCGTTGTAACGTTAGCTTGTTGTAACGTTAGCCCGTTGTAGTCGCCTTCCTCCCGCTCACCCTCATAACCCCCAGCACCCCCAGCCCTATAGATTTTCACTGTTTCTGATTCACGAGGGAAACGTTATAAACACTCAATGTTGAGCTATACTCGTTTTAGGGGAGGTCAGATAATTCATATAACTTAATTAGCTACACTACGACACACAGTAAGGTAAAAACTGAAACTGTTAGTGGGGCACTGATTAATGTTAGTTTAATGACTAACCTTTTCATATCAGCTTGAAAATAACATTCACAAGCACGTAATGTTAAGATTAGTTATTTTACCGCTAGCTAGTCTGGCTAGCTAAAGCCTAATTAGCTAGCTAACAACAATTTGAATCTGACAAAATGCAAAATGACGTCCACTTCAAACCTCTAAAAATGGCACGCCTCATTCAGCTCGAAAGAATTGCATATCTTCTTTAAATCTAATGAAAATACCTGAAATTAATTAATTTGTTCACCTTACTCAAAAATCACATTAAGGTCAGCAACTTTTTCGTTTTTACAGTGAATGGCAAAAACCCTAAACTTTCCCCCTTGACATAAACCTGTACAACAGTAATGGACTACAGGTTGAATCAGCCTGCCACAAATGAAATTACTGGTTTGAAGCACAATGACCATCGATATACTGTACAATATCATAGATATCAAACTGATAAAGTCTGGTAAAGGCAGAGCCAAACGTCCATGTGAATATCCACTGAACATGGCTCTCTATGGGACACCAATGAATCGCCTCTCAAAGCATTGTGGGATAGCACAGGATGCATTATAAGGGAGGAGTTTGAAAGTTGAAAACTTTTTGCAAATGAGAGCAAAATTCATCTTGAAGGAATGTGGCAGGAATTTCCAAAAAACTGACAAAGAAAAAGTGAAGCAGTTAAACAGGAAATGTGGTCTTTAACTGCTGCGGATAAATGTCTGTAGGATCCCTCTACCTCCAAGATGAGGTTGCTAACGCGCTACTAGATAGCTGGCAGGCATTGACACGTCTGCAGTGGCTATGGGGGTGATGTCACATGATTTGTTTGTTTGGCTCCTTCACCATAACAAGACTGTTGCTATTGATTTAATGAAGGAAAGTTGTTTATTTGTTCTGGATTTGACAGCCATGAATGTGGGTTTTGGACGTTTGGACTTGGAAGAATGGGGCCTAACAATCGGTTCCAGTAGCTTTGGGCCCCTGTTGTCGCCCAGAATCTGACCAGTGTGTAAAACTGCTTAAGGGAGTCTATTTGATACTCAACAGCTTTTGGGTGGAGTATTTCTTCAAGGTGGAATTTCCCTTAATGACTGATTATAAGTTATTGAAGAGTCTGAGGTGTCGTCCACCAGATGGTCTCCCAGTTACCTCCCACTTCAACACTCCTTCTGTCCCACTATACAGTACTGGTTACTCAGAGCACATTCCTCATGCCTTTCAGCAAACACACTCAACCAAACTGTTCCTGTGAATCACAAATATGTTTAGTGTCATTCACAAGGGAGCTTTTTACCTGGTTTATCAGGCTGTTTTTATATCAGGTACTTCACTTCAGCAGTTACATCATGGATCATTTCAGTTTCTTACAACTTGACTCTTACTTTGGTAGATTTATCCATCAGTAACAATAACACTGTACACACCAAGTTAATATCTGAGGTCTGTGAACACGAGCAGTCAGACTATCTGAAACAAACCAGCAGTTTATCCAAAATGATCTCCACCACTGTCAGTAAGCGTTGTCTCTGTTTAAAGACGTCCTACTCGATCCGTCCGCTGACTCCTGGTCGATGACCTTTGACCTCAGTTTTGGTCTGGTGTTCACTCCAGGGTCCTTACTGTTTGACAGATGTAGTGATCCCAACAGCTGTCACATGTTATGCACCATTCTAAAGTTCAATACTTCAGTCCTCACATCAGCACATGTCCTGCAGGTACACTACTGTCCTATATCCTTACATAAACACAAGTCAGTGCTCCAGAAACACAGCCCTTTTAACACCTTTGCTCTCTGGGTTGGCTCATCCAGGCTACTGTACTTTAAGTATTCCTTCTGTCTGTATGACCTGTCAGGTTCGTGCTATTTGCATCACGTGACACCCTGTGATAATGTGTGTAGGTCACTTAATGACACCCGAGCGATCCATTCCCTGATGAAGATCAAATTACAAACAGAAACGTAGGATTACACGCTGCGTTGTTTCCTGTCAATCCCTGGAATGGTGGACTCCGCCACTAACAACAGAAATTACTATTTAGAGAGGTAATACAGAATACGTTTAATGGCTATTGATGAAAAAATCCATAAATAGTTTCAAAAACGGGGTTTGACTTTCTGAAAATCGCTTTATACCTGCAACAATTAGAAAAAAATAAAATGTCTTCTTCTTGTGTGGGGTGTTTCTTAAAGTGGTACTGCTCCTAAAATGTATTGTATCTGTCTTCTGTAACACTTTTCTGTCATCATTTAGACCCACTGGATTATTTGTTCCATACTGAGCATGTGTTGTGACCTTTGACCCCAGACTTTTTTCTACTTTGTTAGTTAATGAAGTAAATATCACCAGCTGTATGTTTCTCTGGATAAGACAGCAGTTGTATTATAAAAGTAAACCCACATCACGAGGACAGCGGTGCATCCTGTGAATGAATAACCAGCTCTGCTCTGTGAGGTCAGCTCCTCGTTCTGTGTGAAAACGTCCCACTCTTTCTGTCTCTGTCTCTGACCTCGAGGTCGACGGCGTGGGGAGGGAGTGTTTCGAAACAAACTCCGTCTCTGAAACCTCGAAACAACCACAAATGTTAATCAGCGGCCGGCAGCTCTGCCCTGCCGCTTCACCAGAATGACTCGTCTGATTTAACCACACAAGCAGAAAACACAGCTACTCGAAATACAGACTTACTTACTTACTGGATTTTCTTTTTGTCTTACTTGAAGTTTGGTGATATGCTACATGTTTCTTATTGTCAACAAATCCTACTATTGATCCTACTATCAAGTACTGCGTGTGTATCACAGCCTGATATATCTTATTATTATTATTATTATTATTAAAACTCATCAGTGAGCCTCACTGTTGTTTCCTTCATCACCATGAACACACACACTGTAGTTTATCTGGACTCAGTCCCACACACACCGTCCTGCTGCCACAAACACTCACTAGAGCTCCACGTGGATTCATCCGCCGCTGAAAATAGTCCCCAACAAATCCACTATTTCCACCTGCGAGCAGCTGTTGGAGGGAATGACTGAGCCTTTTTAAACATGAAACTATATATTTGTGAGGTGTTTTTAAAGATTGACGTCTTCAGCAGGAACCAATGGGCTGAGAGCTGAGAGCCACAGACAGGAAGTGAGACGGGACTGAGAGACGGACTGACAGGTTGATGGTTGGAGTCTGAACATGGGAGCTGTTGACAATGAGAGAAAGAGAAGTTTGCTAACATTAGCTAACATTAGCCACCATGTGCCACTGGTAATAACGCTGAGTATGTTGAGTTTAGAAAGCCTTTATTGCTCATGAATTATTTTTTGTAAAAGGATGAGTGTGTTATTTCATCGTTAAAGGTTACGTAGTATTGCTTTAAATTCATAAACATGTTATATCAGCAGTGGGCCTTTTCAACATCATTACACTTCAGCGCAGTTCACAAACACTTTATGAGTGCTGAAAGTGTATTAAAAGTTGGCATCAGATTCTTCATCAGATCCTCAGTCTTGATCAGATATAACTGAGCAGCCTTTGCTAATTTATAAAGATATTTTATTCAAGAACAGTTCTTGTATGTCTACTTTGTTTACTAAAAAGGTTTTGTAGAAACATATGTTTGATTAAATGAAGGTATTGAAACTCAGACATCATTCTGGCACCTGGATTGAAAAATCGTAAATCGTAATCCCAGCTCTAATCCTGATGTGACAACAGCAGTAAAAAGTTCTTCTGTCCTGCAGAATGACCCTCTGTTTACTGACAGATGCCTTTCTGTCCTGAGTTTGTTTGAGGGAAATGTAATTAGATGAAGCTGCTCTTTGCTTTGTGAAATGAAGCAGCTCTGTAAACAGCAGCAGCCTTCACTTGATTTACTGATGTTAATGTGACGTGAGTTCAAAAAACGGTCTGAGCTTTAAAATAAGAGCTGATCAGCTGCTTCAGGGCAACGGACTGGATTTACAGGAGCTTTTCTGATTTTTCTGGTGATTTTAAAAAATAGTTTTGTGCTTTGGCAAATACATTTGTACTATTTCATTACTAATAGTTGAAAACAGAATATCTCTCCAATGTCAGCTTTTTCAAACCTTCAAAAAACATTGAATTTCTTTTTGATTGTTCACTAGCGTCGATATGAAACCTGAACATGCAGAAACAATCCTTTTTTTTTATGCTTTATTTTGAAAAATAAAAAAATGTCTTTCTCCAAAACCTTTATTTGTTAGTACACCTTGGACAAAAAAGATCAAATACAGTCTAAAGGTTTTGATTTAAATCAGGAACTATGTGATCAGAGAATAAATACAGACTGTGAACTGGACGATACTCAATGCTACAGATTTTAGATGGTTCCAATAAAGTACTGAGGCGACTCACGACTCAGACTCACTTCTTTTGGAAGCTAACTTTGCTAATGCCCAGAAATTGCTAACGCAGATTAGCTGTGCGGGGCAGACAGATTAATGTTTGGACACGTTAGAACACTTACGGTGTGTTTTCAAGGTTTCATGACGTTTTGACTCAAGTAACACAAGAACATATCATTCTTAGTCAGAGGGTCAAAGGTCAGCGATCACCCGCTGCAGGCCTGAAGACAGACAATCTTCCTTCCTACATGGTAGAACTTTTAACCATGTTGGTTGTTTTGGGGCTTTTTATCTGTGGTTTCTGTTGGTTGGTATTTTCTTCATATTGCCACAATCTTGCACACCAGCTTCCATAAATCATCCTACGGTGGCCTGCAGGGGACACGTTTTGACAACTCAGCATGTGAACGGGTGAAGAGCTGTGAAGCTTGCTGTCATGTTTTAACCTTTTTTTAATTAAAGGGATACCGGTGTAGTTTCAATGTTCCATCTGTTACTGGAGATTATTTCTCTGGAGAGTTTTCTTTATTTTGACATGACATAAAAAAGTTATGGGGCGTGTGATACATTTTGCAAATATAAATCTTGATGTGAATAACATACAAAGATGTCTTGTGTAAAATGACAGCACACAAAGAGGTTGTGGATATAAAACGCTGTTCCCTCCTCACCACCAGTTTCAGATCAGCTGATGTTGACTTTCGCGGTTTGATGCAGTCGCATCAGGAATTTTCTCAGCGTGCGGTGTGGAAAACTTGGCAAAGCTCCATCAGTTCTTGTTCATTTTCAGGCCTTCTGCAGCGTCTCTCAGCTGGGCAAAAGAAAACACTCACACGGGCTGAGAGCTGTGGCTGCACATATTTAGGTCGACAGTATCTGTGTCAGCACGCAGCAGGAGTCAGAGAAACTCTCCTTCTTCCTCTTCTTCATTTCTTTCAACTGTTGATCGGCTGCTATTTTCATTTTAGGTTTGTTCAAACAAGGTGATGGGGTTTTTTTTCTTTGTTTGTACCCTTTCTGTTAAAGTTGAATTTAAAACAGATACTTCAAGTTTGTTTATGTCAATCTAATATTACAACTTGGTCTTATTTCAGTGATGATAACATTTTACTCACCAAGTTAACTGCTGAAGTACAGTAGTACTGTTAGTATCATGTACGTTGCAAACAAACCCCCAGTTTTCACATACTTATTTTGAAAAGTCCATTTTCACATCACACATTTACCTCAAATCTGTACAGCATACGATCCCTATATCCTTAGACCCTCGATTCAGAAAAGTTAAAAACACGTTTAGCGGGGACAGACAGACAGGGAATAGAAGAGGAAAAACAAAGGCTAAATTTGATTTACTGTCTAAACGCTCAGTAGTAAAAATCCAATCGATTTTTCAAACCAACTTGATTCAGTTGTGACTTACTGTGCTGCTGTGGGCAACAGACAATAACATTTCAGATTAATGTCAAACTGAACTTTGGGGTCAAGTGTACTCTGATCCAGGCCCGGGTCCCTGATGTGAAAGCTCCCTTACACTGCATTGGTCCTGCGTTATAGACAAAAGGGAGTCTAGCTAGCGTTAGCTGTCTCTCTTTCATGGGTCCAGTTGCGGTGAAATGACTTGAGTGTCAGAAAAGAGTAGACCTGTATAAATGAAACTTCTTCTTTTTGGTTAATACTATTCTGACAGAATAAGTACACGAGTCAAAACAAACATATATATGAGTATGTGCTGATTCCTTCAAGTGAATACGGCTGTCAGTGAGTGATGGTGGGTGGGAAGCTTGTGAGGGATTGTGTCCTTGTTGTATATTAATAAACTACGCTCAGATTATCACACTGCTTGCATTCATTCAGGGAACACATTGTTTTATCAGTAAGAACAGCTGCTTGATCATTTGTAGCAATCGCTGGCAATCCCTTTGACCTGACGCCGACTGAAACTATCTTACATCCAAAAAAGAACACAGCACACAATGAACAGTAACTGCCAATACCACAGGTTCTTTCTTTGCTTTGTTCTGTGCTTTGTTTTGGCATCAGCTAACATTATCATTATGCAATCTCACTGGAAAGACAAGCCCACGAACCCCAGAGGTGCTGTGGTTAAATTAAAGTCCTGAACTGAATGTAACAGCTGGAAGAAGACCAGATTGGTCTGCTGGACTCACAGCTGCCAAGAGCTGAAACCAGTTCACGATCTGCCAGTCCAATGCAGATGAACACAGTTCAAACCAAATGTACAAAGTACACAAAATCCCCCAGAGGAGGGGGTCGGATGGATGGTCAGTAAACAAAGTGTCTGACTTTTAAAGGAATTGTTCGGCATTTTGGAAAATACACTTATTTACTTCATGCCGAGAGTTAGATGAGTCGATACCACTTTCACCGACATAGTCGGTTAGCTTAGCTTGGCACAAAGACTGGAAACAGGGGGAAACAGCTAGCTTGGGTCTGTCTAGCTAACCAGCTACTGACTGTAGCTTCATATTTACCTTCATATTTCTAACAGACAGCAAACAAGCATCTTTCACTAAATGTTGAACTATTGCTTCAGCACCGGAGACCGTGTTTCACACCCAGGTCAACATTGGTTTCTTGAAACCATGATGGCAATGTCAGACCACGATCGATCCTGAACCTTAACCAAGTAGCTTTAGTTGCCTAAACCAAAAATATGAATTCTTCCTGCCATCAAGAAAGATCCATATATACTGTGCCTGGAAATAGCTTGAGATAAGACAGATTTCTCTTCGCTAACTGCCTTGTAGTCAAGCTATTATTTTGTCCTTGAAACAGTCAAACATTTTACGAACATTTTAGAAAGTTCTCTGCTATCTCCAGACAAAAATGTGAAAATGAGACCAAAAGATAGAAGATGGAAATCAGTTTCATCTCTGTGCATTCACTACAGAGACAGGTTCAGGATGTATTTAGCCTAGCTTAGCACAAATACTGGAAACAGGGGGAAACTGCTAGCCTAGCCAAGAGAAAAAAAATCCAATTTCAACAACTCCACAGTGGACTGATTTAAATGCTATATCTGCTAACAAGCTACTTTGCTACCCTACACTTTAACCTTGTTGTTAAAGTGTAATAAGGTAGGAGCTATGCTAGCTGTTTTCCCCCGCTTCCACTGCGTGTGCTAAGCTAGGCTACACATACTCTGTACTGGACATGCAGAAATTAAACTGATATGCATCTTCTCACTCTGCGGAAAAAACTATGTTCTTTGAAGTTTTTTATTGCATTGATAATCGCAAAGTGAAAGCTGAACAATTCTCAGGAATTCTGCAACAAGTGATTGTGATTCCGGCTTCTCATCCCTAACTATCTCTGACAGGCGTAAATGGAATGAACAATAATGTCCTGAAGGAGTTTCAGGTGTGAACATGAGCGACAGGACACAATCTGTGACCTCAGATAACCCTAACTGTCTGCTGTCAACAGAGGGGAGAAGAAGAACTGTAAGAAATGGTAGTTTTCATACAACAAACACAGACATGTTGTAGATAAATTCATCATCTGACAGTCAGCTGTTAGTTGTGTTCATTTTTCCGCCTGAATCAGAAGTGAAATTGTCTTTGAGGTTCTCACAGGCAACACAGGCACTCAAACACACACCTTCCTGACTCCTCCAGTACGCTGAAGACGAGAGGAGGCATAAAAATGTTAACTTAATAAAAAAAGGAGAATCAACCTCCTGTCCTCCCTAAGGATGCGTATCCTTCCCAGAATGCACTGTGGCTGCAGACACAAGCCCTCTCTCTGTGTCGGCGTTCCCACCGTCAGGAATCACATGATGGATGACTGCGTGGGAACTGAGAGCTGCACGCACACTAACACGGGAATAACCTGAAGTCGACACAGACTGACTCAGTGTTTGGAGTCTACAGCTGCTGCCCAGGAGCCCTTCAGCAAGGCGCCTCCCTTCACCAACACCTCACAGGGAAACGTGTCTCCTCCTCCTCCCACTGTACAAAAATAAAGCCAAACTCTCCCTGATACGGCCGCCGCCATCTTGTTCTGGTGACATCAGTTGGAGCCAGAGTTTGCTCAGTGGTGATCGGGGGGGGGGGTGGAGCCACGGTAATCACTGAGGAGTCTGGTCAAGATTCAAGATTCACATTCAGCATTTGACCCAAAACTTTTAACTCTGCAGAAAAAGGCTGTCTGTCTTTTCTGAACCACAAAGCTATTAGTCCCATATGTAACAATATGCAGCAATTTACATGTATTAATCGCTGTTTGTTGCCAATGTGTGAACAGAGTGTAACGTTACATAAAAAATGAGACCCTCCCCAACTTTCTCGGTTGCTTATAACAGCCTGTGGACTGATTTCTATGTCAAGGACTCTGGACGGTTTTTCCAAAGGAGGTGACGTTATGTGCGTTCTCAAGAGCTTAGCCTCTCTTCAGGTCCATGTTCAGCTCAGTCCGCTACCGCCAACAAACAACCGGCACCCGTCAAAACACAGAGCCCAACACAAAGTCCACTTAGCTTGCTTGCTAGAGTGGTAAGACTTACCAAGACGGTTTTGGTGAGTTTTAGTTTGTTTCTGTCCCGTTTGAATGAAGTGTGTTTTATGATGAGGTCACAAGGCAATAAGCTAAAAGCTTAGCTTTTTTAAAGAAAAGCTAAGAGAGCTTGTAGAGCGTAGCGAACTCACCGATGATCTGATTCAATAAAGTTTGAATAATAGGTGCCATCTTCAGTCTATAGTAGGCTTGGAAAAGCTTTTATGAGTTGAGTTTAATCCTTTAGTTAACTTTCATCCTGAGTGATCAGTTAATGTCTGGCTTTCAGAATTAACAACTTCCTTAAAACCTCCAAGTGCGTAACCATTTCAGACCATCAGATCCCTCCATACTCCATCGCTCCTGATGCTATTAGAAACATGACACCCTCTTTTCACCAGAAAACACTGATTTTTCCTGTTTTCCACGGAGACTCAGAGCAGAATGAACAGAATCGTCTGCAGCGAGTTCTGCTAATTACCACCAGATGTTTGGCTCATGAAATCTGCTCACACACACACACACACACACACACACACACACACACACACACACACACACACACACACTTACTAATGTGTGTCACAGACAATCACTTAACAGGCAACTGTGTTCACATCCAGGAAAATAAAACTCAGAGTGGAGGACGTCCGTTTTATAAATGTCACAGAGTTACAAGAACGAAGGCTGCTTACTTGTTTGACTGCCATTTTTATTTGGGTCAAGGAGTTGGACCGGCCTTGTCTACCCACTGGACAGAATATTTTTCATACCAGCAGATCAGTGGATCCCAACTTTTGGATTGCGACTCCTTAAAATTAGCCAATATCTATTTGTGACCCCTCATCTCAGGCCAAGGCCTGTGAATTTCCCTTCTGGGATTGTCTCGTTTGCAGGATTTGTAGACGCCTGAAGAAGTGAAAGTATCCAGTGATTCATAAGAAAAAAAAAGAGGAGGAAAGAAAAAGTATTTTCTTTTCTTTAAACAAAAACCCTTGTAACCATCTTGTGACCCCTCAGATTTCTGATGAAGGTTCTGAATGGCTCGATATGATCCGCAATCAAGCTGCAGAAAGAGGATTGAATGTGTCTGGAAGGCAATTCCACTCTTGTTTGGTGTTTCTGTAGAAATCCAAGACATTAACATTATTGACGGTGTACTGTTCCTTGGAATTCTTCTGAACCTACACATCTACTAAAGGTCGCGGTCTGCAGCTGGTCAGCAGCATCGTCGATGTTCTTTCATCGGTCTTTATTAGCAGAAATCAGATCAGAAGACAAGTCATGAAAATGATCCTGGGACAACATGCAGCGTTTGATCTATTGTTTTAGTTTATGAGCCCGTTACATACAAATATAAATATGCACATTCACTGTCTGTGTAAAATAAGTTGTGTTAGAACATGAAGAACGAATTAAAATGACATTTTAGCTGTTTAGCCAACACCCTAAACACCAGAGGAGCACACAGCTGTTTCCTGGCTGGCCGGCTTGAGTGAGGCAGCCAGTCAAATTGCTAAAACATGACACTGTGTACATTTACATTTAAAGCACTTCACTCAGACAGTTTTAGAGCCTTCAGAGAAAAGAAAAGCAGAAAAGACAAAAGACCGCTCGCCTCCTCAGTCACAAGGCCACATTATGGACTAAAATATTTTGTGGGTATCATTTTTCCATTTTGGACAAATCCTCTTGTATTTATGTGCGCTGATTCACTCGCTATATGAAAATAATCTTTTCTGGCAGACATTTTACCAGCTCCTTCATGTCTCTCGATGAGTAAAGAATGGAACAATAAGACACGCTCAGTGGACTCTGGTTTCTGCAATATGTGAGCAAAGAAAAACAACAATCTGTGAATCGATAGCACGACCACACTCTTCAAACATTCCCAAGCTCATAAACTATGTTCTTGCACACTGTGTCTCACGGTTGACAAAAGCACGCCATAAATCACGTTCTGCATCTTAGCATACACATTTCTCACCCGCAGCCAAACAAAACTGTTTAAGTGCGACTCTATCTCACATGACAGAAGTTATTTTCACCCTTCACTGATTTCTCCACTCATGAATCTTTACCGTACAGCTGCACATCTTGATCACATTTTTCTTTTCGCTGTACGACTAAACAGAAAAGTGGATGGGGGGCATCCCTGTCTTGTGCCGCAGCCAATCTCTAACTCTAATTGGAGGAGCTTGCTGGGGGACTTTGTGGCATTCCTGCATGATAGAAATGTATTACAGCGCTGGGACAAGGCCTGGGAATAGAGCCAAAGGTTTTGGGTGGTGCTGGCTCGTTCATTTTAACATGTTCAACCTCCCTCACATAACTTTATTCAGCTGTATCACATGCACAGTGACAACACAGACACACCACATATTCACTATATCCACAGCACAATCAGCGAAGAGTGAAGGATGTAATATTTCATCTGCTCATTGACTTTTAATGTATTTTTGAATCGTCATGCAATGGGATTTTAAGACGTTCCAGGGGCCCAATGAGTGTCGTGCAACTCAGTCAACACGTCGATGATCATGTCGGCTTTTCTTTTGAGGGGGGAAAAAGTGAAGCCACAGTTTTGCAGTTAGGTGGTTTTTCCACGACAACAACAAACAGTGTGATGACAGAGGCTTGAGAGGCTGGCATCACAACACAGCGATCCCCGGAGAGCAGAATAGAGCCGTGATTGTCTGAAGAGACTTTGAATTATTCATCAGGCTGCAAAGACCCCCGCCCCGTCCCTCAGCGTCTCTTCACAGTCCTTTTGTGCATTTTATTTTACATTTTTAATTGTACTTTTTCACTTAGTGAGTGGTGGGACCTGAGGATTCTAGTCAGCTGGACACTAGATACTACATTTTGACGACCACTGGCTCGATTTCCATGACTTGGCTGTGACTATTCATGGTTTCCAGAGGATGAATCCTTAAAGGAAAACATTGACAATTTTGGAAATGCGCTTATTTGCTTTTCATTCTGTACCATTTTTTGTCCAGGTGCAATAGTCCACGCTTCGTTTTTACACTTGGTTCTTGTACAAATCATAAAATGTACTGAGCACACTCGTGCTCCCCAGTGGATGAACCCTTTTGAGTCTGGAAACTCTCCCAGATTTTAACATTCAGCACATGATATCTCATAATCGCACTGAAAAATGGAGGAGGGGGCGGTTCGACCACCCAATAAGCAGTTATTAAGTGTAACTGTGCTGCTGTTTATTGGCTAAATTAATTTTTCTTAATTTAATCATAATGAGTGAAAAAAAACGATCTTACATAAGGATCATGATGCAGAAGCTTCTCCCAAAATGTAAATGAATTAATTCATCTTTTTGTGCCTGAATTTCATCAAACATTCATCATATATATTGACAACTGTCACTCTTTCCACCTACATGTGCAGACCAGTACTATATATACTTTATAATATATATACTACACGATGCAGTCATAACCACACACAACAAAGATAGTGGAATACTTCATCTTCCTTCATCCTCTGGATTTTTATTGTTTCTGATCTTTACAGCATTAACATCAACTAGTTCTATTCAAACCTTCACATTTAGAGTCTTCACATGCATAAAGTTGCATTCTGAAAAGGTTACAGACTCTCAGGGGGGGTCACGTCGACCGTCAGGAAGAAGCTTAGGCCAGAGTTTACCCAGGGGAATTCTGGGATATCAGAGAGTCGAATGCAGTGGAAGTGATTCGCAGGTAGACAGCAGCACAGTGAAGTGGACTGTCTGTGTTTATTAGAGTGCTCACTTCACAGAAGAACTTTTTTCCTTCCTGGTTTTCTGGACGAAACCTTGCTAACAGATTATGTCATTCTCTAAACCACAACTGGGCTCTGACAGACCCTGATGTTGACTACTTCTCCTTCTTAAGGCTTCTCTGTGTACGTAAAAGAGTGTCGCTGAGGATCTACATGAACTGATTTGCTGAAATCCCTGTTGAACGATGACAAGAACAAGTTGTGGGTTGTAACGTAACTCTGTAACTTTGTTCCATCGATAAAAGTTTAGCACAAAAACTGGAAGCTGGGGGAAACTGCTAGAATGGTTCAAAGTGATGGAACAGTAACTAAAACAGTCTAGAAGAGCTACAAATCCTTCAGAGGACTTCCACCCCCCAGTCTCTCGGAGAGAAGTGACCAGCACACAGTGGAAGCTGGGGGAAACTGCTAGCATGGTGTCATCAAAGTGATTTGGTTGCTCTTTTTAGCAATGCTGTGAGTCTTTCTTTGAAACAAATAGCAGCAAATCGTGGCTCGTTGGTCTAGGGGTATGATTCTCGCTTCGGGTGCGAGAGGTCCCGGGTTCAATTCCCGGACGAGCCCTTTCTAAGATCCTGATGTGGGGCGTCGTTCAACTCTTTAACTGAAGAACAGACTCTAGACTATCATGTCCTCATTGCAGGTTTCCACCCCGAGTCTCTCAGAGAGTGACCAGCACACAGTGGAAGCTGGTGTGATGGAAGACTACGTTATTACTGTGATGAAATCAGAGACTTCCTTTGAACCAGATTTTGGCTTTTGTGGCTCGATTTGTAATACAACTCTTTACGTTTGGTCGATCAATAAGATCTTTATTAAACACTATCTAACACAATCTAGAGGACCTACAAATCCTTCTCCACAAATGAGACTCTACAGAGGATCCACATTGTTGTCATTGCAGGTTTCCACCCTCAGTCTCCATTGTGGAGCCTTTATGTGGAATGTGTATGATTAGATGATGTGGAACAGAAGACCATAAGAGATAAACTACCTGTGTTTTCCAAATTAGAGAAAGCCATATTTCTCTGAACCAGGAGCTGTTTAACCTAGCTTAGCACAAAGACTGGAAGCCGGGGGAAACTGCTAGCATGGTTCAAAGTGATGGAAAAAGGAGCATTTTCTTTTATTTTTATGGCTCGTTGGTCTAGGGGTATGATTCTCGCTTAGGGTGCGAGAGGTCCCGGGTTCAAATCCCGGACGAGCCCTTTCCAAAACAGCGATATGGGCTGTGGGCTTCATCTCCACACATGAGACTCTCTACAGAGGACAGGGTCTGCTGGTATGGTCTCTTCTTATTTGCAAAGCTACTTTTCCTACTGTAATTCAACAGTGATGAAATCTGACCCCTTGTTTGAAACAGATGAGTTGCTCCTTGTGGCTCGTTGGTCTAGGTGTATTCTCGCCTAGTCGTGGGTTCAACACCTGAAAATGACAATGGAATGAGCAAGGATGTGCCGTTTGGTAAATCCAATTCTTCCGTTGTCTATATACGTGGTAGCTGAAACACAGCGGATTAGCAGGCTGAACTTGTGTCTTTTTCACAGATGACACTTAATAGCGTTGATGAATCCACAGCAATTATTCTGGTTTTAGGTGATCTAGTATTAGATTTCCATGTTTTCCTTAATGCTAAGGGTAAAGTTCCCTGCTGTTACTTTGGCCTCCTCTTGAACCCATTTGAACCAACAGACAAACCAAAACCCAACTATGAAGCTTGTGAACTGTTTAAGTGAGATTAGACGCAGTTGCAGCTTTATTAGACTGCATTTGTTTCAGACTATTTATGCCGAAAAACATCTGACCCAAAAGAAAACAGCAAATATCTGCTAACATGTTGCAGGCTGGAAAACCATCTAAAGAGAAGCGACAGAGAGGTGACCTTTCAGAAGCCTGGATGTTCTACATTTTTAATATTAAATGATGAACGTCAGGTAACTGTTTTTCTTTGAGTTTAACCCCTCAGCTGTAACTCAGACCGTCTGCCTCGTCTCCTCTCCTGCCCGGATCACTGTGTCAAAAACCCATAAAACTGTGCAGCAGAAGTTTACAGTCCTCCCATGATGCCCCGGGGAGAACAATAAGGAGCATAACGGACCGTGGGCTTCAAAGAGCTGCCAGCACAACCAGCAATGTAATTACAAAGCTCCACTGCCTTTAAAAGCCGTTTGATCGCTGCAGATACCTGACGGCAAAATGAACGGAAAGCAGACAGAAACACATGTGTGGATCATCTCATTTCCTTCATATTTTCCTCCACACAAAGAAACAGAGCGACACGGGCAGCTTTGAGTTAGAGAGTAATGCCATCATAGTGATGTGCTCCCAATGACAAGGCAAACATACATGTCGAATGTGATCTAATCACCATCCCAGCTTAGTGTGTTAGCATGCTAACATTAGCTAATTAGCACCAAACACAAAGTACAGCTGAGGCTGATGGGAATGTCATTAGTCTTTGTCTTTGTCATCCCCAAAGTCAGCAGGATTCATTCTCTGGGGACCGTTAATGTCATGGCAACTCAGCGATCGGTTGTTGATCAGGACCAAAGAAGTGGACCGGCAACTATCATCGCAACTCGACATGTAAGGTTAGCCCTGAGGGTGGCACAAGAGGAAAGGTCACAGGGTCACGAAAGTCATTCAAATTTGTCTTGTGGGGACAATTTCACATAAAAGTAGTCAGTAAGTTTTGGGACGACTGTGGACTCGTGTGTTGGTCAGACTGTAGGATCTGCTGCTATTAAGGCAAACAGATTCACTCAGTTGGCATTTGAGTATTTCTGTTCTCCTGTCAGAGGAACCTCTGAACAAAGTCTGTGTCCCATTATGAGACTGAACCAAAGCTCCCGCACCTCGGGGCTTTCAGACTGAGAGGATTTGTGTTGGTGAACCAGGGAGGCCGAGGAAAGAGCACTGAGGTTTACCAGAGTAAATTTTACCGACTGAGGACGTGAGTTTATGAGTGTGTTAATAACTGAGGACATTTGTGAGAATCTGATATGGTATACAACAGCGGTTTCCACGGAAACCTCTGAAACAAGAGCTGTAGAGATGATGACGTCTGAGCAGAGAGCTGGAAGCTGAATTCGTCTTTTCTGCTGAAGAGGAAATTGAAGTTTTGGATTATTATAGAGGTTTTCCTCTACTCGGAGCTGTTGACAGGAGGGCCCAGGGTTAGACAGCTAGTCTGCTTGGTAACCACAGAGTCACAGGTTTGAGCTCCAAAACAAACAGTATGTTCTGCAACACACTGGGGTGGGGGGGTGGGGGGGGGTTTAGAGGATAAGGTTGACTTTTTCTCATTGTCAACAAATCCAATGTGCAGAGCCAAACCAATAATGTGTCAGTCCGTCCTTCAGTACTTTCTGACTTCCTGTCTGTGGCTCTCAGCTTTCAGCCCATTGGTTCCTGCTGAATCTTCAAAAACACCTCACAAAGTTTAATTTCCTGTAGTTTTAATCAAACTAACAGCAGGAAATTGAGCATTTGTTGGGGACTACTTTCAGCGGCGGATGAATCCACACGTGGAACTCTAGTGAGTGTTTGGGGCAGCAGGACGGTGTGTGTGTGTGTGTGTGTGTGTGTGTGTGTGAGACTGAGTCCAGATAAACTACAGTGTGTGTGTGTGTGTGTGTGTGTTCATGGTGATGAAGGAACATGTCACCCAGTGACACAGTGAGGCTCACTGATGGGTTTTAATAATAATAATAATAATAATAATAATAAGATATATCAGGCTGTGATACACACACACACTTGTTAGAAGACACATTCAGTGTTGGCTTTGGTCTGCACATGGGATTTGTTGTCCTTTTAGTTAAAATGAGGTTAATCCAGTTCAAAGTCTTTATCACATCACTGCACAGACCAGTAGTGAGCAGTAGTTTCAAATGTTTCAGAACTATAATACCTGAGTTTTGATACCTTACTTTGTGAAACAAATTTAAAAAGAAACTGAAATTTCTCCAATGAGATATTCTCTAAACACAAGCAGCCGTTCAACAACACCGTCTAAACAGAAAACAGTCTCACACTATTTATGTATGAAACTGAAATGAGTAACGAATGACAGACATTCAATACTGCTTGGGTTAGCAGTAAAAGCTAAAGTTAGCATGCTAACAATCAGTTACGGCACCATTATTGAAAATCACCAATGTAGCTAACATTACAGACACAAGTTAGCTAGCTAATATTTGTTGTTGATGCTTCGTAAAAGTCGACTCCCCATGACATCAAACATCCAGCAGGTCTCTCATTGTGTTGTGTAACTACTTGTACAGTGAAACACTGATTGTTAGCATGCTAACTTTAGCTTTTACTGCTAACCCATGCGGCTTGAGTCAGTTGCTACTCATTGGAGAGTGCCATAAAGGGTCGGTACATTTAGCGGTAACTATCTGTGCAGAGCGTTGGCTTTGTTTGTCCAGGGCTGCAGATGTAAGTGAACCGGGCAGATGGCATCACTTGACCTTAATGCTGCTGACCACAGAGCAGCACTCTCAGCGGGGCGTCGATGAAACGCAGCAGATGAGCTGGTTATTGATTTCTGAAGGTTAAAGGTGACAGCTGTGGTGTGATGGAAGTCCATCAGAGGACGCTGTCAATTATTAATAAGCTGGTCAGCCCACAGGCCTGAAACCTGATCATGCTTTCAGTTTGTTTAATGAATGCAAATATGTTCCCACCGAGCGGTTGATTCCTCTGATTCTCGTAGACTTTTTACTCCATTTTATGAACAATAACTGTCTTGTCTCAGTAGCATGGCGTCGTTATACAGCTGCAAAAACCACTTGTGGAGAAAGTTTGTGTGGAAGATTTGGAGTACAAAGCCCTTCAATAGAGACCGACCTTTGTATCCTGTCTCAACAGTCAACACTGGTTTCTTTTCACCAGCTTTCCCAAACCTTAACCAAGTAGCAGCGGGGACAGAGATACCACGTGGTGTAAAGTGTGTAGTAGTGTGGCGCCTGGTGTGTTGTGGTTATCACAGTGCAGATACACAAGGAAGGAAGGAAGAGGCAGCTGGAAGACGAAGTCCTGTGTCAGCTGTCAACATGTCTCTGCACCAACAACACGCAGACTTCACTTCCACAGATTTCAGCCTTTACTGTTGAAACTGGAGCTGGAAAAAGTGTTAAAAGTCTCAGCAGCTGGCGAAGTCATTTCTGAGCCAATGATATTACTTAATAACCTGATGACACCTTCACAGGGATTATGGTCATTTTGAGCGGCAGAGAAACTTATAGACAGTCAAACAAACTACCAAATTAAAGGATTGTGAAAACAATGATGGCAAAAAATCTCCTAATAATGTTTAAGATGTATATTTTTAAATTTCATTAATGTCCTCAGAGCTGTCACTCAACTTCAGGAGGCAGTGATGTAGAGAATAAGTCGACATGTGTCGAGTGTGAACACAGACTGGAACATGGTGTCTCACAGGAGACAGACTGAGGACAGCGTCAGACCTTCTCACCTCCACTCAGGCGGCTGCAGATAAGAAGAACGAGAGGGTTGTTCTCCATTTAAAGTGTGTCATGTTGAACGCAGCAGCAGACGAATAAAAACCTTCTCCTGGACTCATAAAGACCTTTAATGAGTCTGTAGACCACAGTCTCCCACTGCTCTGTCTCTGCATGTCTTTGCCTTTCTGGACTCTGGAGGTTTACATACTCTTCTCTGTCAGGTGCAGCTTCAGCCACAAAACTCTGTTAGCATCTCTGGAAAACTTCTCAACAAGACCGAAACACTTTCATATTGTCAGCAAGTCTTTTCCCAAAAGCAGATGATGGAAGGGGGGGGGGGTCTTATATCCGAACCAGTTTGTGACGGTAGCTAGCCAAAAACATACTAGCACTAGTCAGATACAAAAGCTGAGTAAAATCTCCCTCAGCTAGCTTGCTAACTATCAGTTAGCTGTTGACTGACAGTAAATGTGCCACAAAACCAAAAACTAGACAAAAGTGATTTCAAGAATATAAAAAACATCTCCCCCGTTAGATTTTGAGTCTTTGATTAAACATTTGATTTGACTGCAGTCAGACGACCCCCTCATTCTGGAGAATGGCCTGAATTGAATGTAATTATTAGTTATTCTTCTCAGCTGCAGGGAGACTGTATCGGCTTCGACTCTCCAGCTGCATATAAAGAACCAAATTCATGGCGACTGGAGGGAGACAAGGGGTTTCCCATGACTCTGTAAATGTCCAGTAATGTCTTTTACCCTCAATGCTGCCAAACCAGAACATTCACTTACATGTAATAATGACACACCCAGTTTCCACTCAGCATGCAGCGCTGCAGAGAGTACACTCCCGGTGAAGTGAAGAACTGCGTTAGTGCCGGAAAGGAACGTGTCGAGAAGAAGTCAAAGGAGATGGATTGCGTCTCCTCGATGTTGACGTCCTGCTGTGGTTTGAATCCCACAGTAACATGAATGCGGTCTCTCGGTGGTTTGAGCGAGGCACCGACGCTGCCAGAGGTCAGGAGGTTCAATCCCGCTGCGACCCATCAGGCTGAACAGTCACTCACGGCGCCGCAGGACACAAACCCTCCATTTAAATGTTTGTAGCTGGAAAGCAACTCGTCCTCTGCTTAAGCCTCCATTAAAGGACAAGTCTTGTATTTTTCTTTTTCTGTCTTCATTGGAGACAGATGCAAGCAAAGGTCTCAAGGTGGAACCAAACCAGGGGTGCTGCAGACGCTGCAGCATTCTCCGGTATGGGTCTTAATCTCGTAGCTCTGACAATAAGTTGTGCTAACTCCTCTGCAGAGGTTCAGGAAATACACTCTGACCAAACAATGTACATGAGGGCGAGCAGCACGAGCCTCCTGAAGGTTTCAGAGAGACAAACTACATCAGCAGAAAATGGAAGCAGACATCACAGTCGCGTCCCGCTCTGTTGGACGGATGGGTGACGACCCCCCCCCCCCCCCCCCTCGGCTGCATGTGTTTTTTATTTCAACACTTTTCTCAGTGAAGTGTCTTTAACAGATTCTTGTTTTACACGCCGGGTTGCGACGCGAGGTTTCAGCGCTCTAATGAACCATCTGGACTGTTTCTCTCTCATTTATGGAGTTGTGAACAATTATGGCTACAAGAAGCAATCCATAAAAACAATTATAGAGCTTTAATACGACGTGTTAAAGTCTTTTCCCAGGGATCAGTGTGTGTGTGTGTGTGTGTGATTGTCTGGAACACTTGAAAATAAAAGATGGCGTCATCCTCTCATGACCCAGAACACATCCATCTTTTTCTTCGTCTTTCTCTTCTTCTGCTTCATCATTTCATCGTTTCTGCATCGTCTTGCAAACATATTCCTAAAATTCAGCCTGACAGAGATGCAAACCTCCAGGGAATGGTGTTAAACCAGCACTGATTATTCCGGGGGCCCCCCAGAATTCCCACAGGGGCCTCTGGGAGTCCCTCGAGCACCATTTGAGACAGTTTTCGGACATCCTACCTCGACTGTGCTTCAGTTTGTTGGTTTTGTGTTTCTGCGTGTTCATGTTTTATGTTGGATTGAATCTGTGAATCTGTTTAAAGGATCTTTATTTTAGATAGATCTTAGATTGATTTTAGAGATCTAGCATGGTTCCATCAAAGTGATGGAAAAAGGATTGCAAAGCTGCTCCTACTGTAATTCAACAGTGATGGAATTTGATTCTTTGATTGATTTGATTCCCTCTCACAAGTCACAAGAGCAGCTTCAGTGGGAGACTCATTCCCCCCAAATATACAACAGAGCGACACCGGAAATCAATCTGTGGCCATCAGACACAGACTGATCCTGGACCTGCTTCACCTGCCATTTACTACCTCATTGTTTATTCATTTAAACAGTGCAATACATACATATATATATATATACATACATATACATTGTTATTGTGTATATTTTTTACTTTTATTTTTCACTTAAACATTGTAAATGTGTATATTTTTTATTTTT
>NC_092181.1:27698369-27728369 GCF_043641665.1 Enoplosus armatus | reverse complement strand
GGGTGGAGCTGAGGACCTGCCCACCTACACCTGCAACCTGACTGCACTTGGCTCCTGGCGACACCATGTGAAGTAGCTGCTAATGAAGTTAGCTTGTAAATATACCAGAAAAAAATGTCCTTTAGTACAACCGAACGCCTCTATCTTGATTGACAGGTCGCCGTGGTAGCGACACGTCATCAAGCAGACCCTGCTTTATCGTCCATTTCACTCTAAATGGGACCATAATTTACTAAATGAACATCCTGCTGTATTTGAAACTTGAAACTAGAGACTGAGACCATGTTTGCTGAGGTCTTAAATCAAGTGAGAAGTCGGGTCATTCTCTCATAGACTTCTATACAATCGCACTTCTTTTTGGAACCCGTGGAGTCGCCCCCTGCTGGCCATTAGAAAGAATGCAGGTTTAAGACACTTGACTTCTCAGACCTGGAGGTTTGTGTTTGGTTCCAGGTAACAAACTCCCTCGTCAGCTCAGCTGTGATTACATGAGAGCAGACTGATTTTATTTATTGTAAATCACTGACAAAAGGTCTCTGCTGCGTCTGAAGTCATGCACTTATTCACAGCTGCAGCGCGTCAGACGGCGTCACAGACAACTTACAGTGTCACGCTGTCTGAGCAGTGCATGATGGGAGTTAACTCTTGATTAGCACCTCTCACATTTGGTTGTGGGATCATTTGAGTCCACTATATACAATAATCCTCACTGGACATCTGGACGGAAAACAGTGTTTATAGAGAACAGAGAACAACATCCATCTGAATGAGCTCCCACCACCCAAGTGTGTGTGTGTGTGTGTGTGTGTGTGTGTGTGTGTGTGTGTGTGTGTGTGTGTGTGTGTGTGTGTGTGTGTGTGTGTGTGTGTGTGTGTGTGTGTGTGTGTGTGTGTGTAGCAGCTCGAGTCTTCTGGTCTGCAGCTCCCTCTGCTGTTCATCTAACCACACTGCACCGTGTGTCCCCATAGAGCCTCAAACAATCACCAACTGGTTTCGATCCAAGAGAGATCTTCAAGTCCACCAGCTGCAGAAACCGGTTCTTAACCATCTTTAAGAGAACTCAGTTGCTGTGCATTATGGGAACGTACGGCTCTTCTCAAACTGAAACTCATGGCTGACAGAGCTTCAGGCCGTCTTCATGTGGCTGCTGCTCCTCTTCTCAAAGAACACATTGATGAGGTGACATTCAAACATCAGATATCCTCCTCTGTCAGAGCTACTGGCTGATTTAACAAGTCACTCTAATCACAATCAAACAGGCGCTGGTTCAAATCCCAAATCTGACCCTTAAATTGAAAGGAAAACACATCCTGTCTTGGTTTATTCCCTTGGATCGGACCGCTGGAGTGTTTCTGGCGTCCATGTTTAAGAACCAAAACAAGAAGAAGAAACAACATTATCCAGGTCTTAGAGATGAATTACATGTTCCTTTTGAAGCATTTCAGACACACACACATATACAAATATAATTTTATTTAAAAAAAGTGAACATTGACAGTTCAGTTTCTGAACAGCTGTGACTGCACACATCAAACAGGTATAATGTCTACTAGCTCATAATCACTTCTTCAGAGAGAAAATCCATCACAGTCGATGTTCAGTGAACTTTATCTGCCACAAAGTTCACTGATGGTGCGTTCATGAACTCTCCAACATCTGACATTCCAGGATGTAGTTCCACACTTTGGTTACAGGATGACAACTGAACCATCTCCATGACAACTGAGCAAACACCATTCCCTTATGAAGACCGCGAGATGCGACTGAAAGTCCAAGAAAAAGCTAGTAAGTGGACTTGAGAATCTTTTGTCCGAGAATTAACTTTGTTGTTTTTGAACACTGAACATGTTGGGATGTCCGAGCATCGTTGAATGCATCGCAGATATTTTCCAGTAGACGATGAGGTGACTTTAACACCAGTGATGAAGTCAGCGCCACCTGCAGGCGGAGACGTCCATCCAGCTCTTCTTCTTCTTGTTTCCGTGTCACTGGACGCCTCACGCAGCCTTCTTGTTCTGCAGCTGTTTGGGCAGCTTCCTGCGGTCCTTCCCAGCGTTCCTCTTCCTCTTCTTGCTCAGGAAGTTCTCCAGTTTGCCGCTCTTCTTCAGCTCCTGGTATTTCTCAGCCAGCTGCAGCTTCTTCTTCTCAGCTGGAAAAGAACGACAAAGAGGAGTTTGACTACATCTGAGAGGGAGTTACCCGTTTAAATAAAAATAAAATAAATAATCATTAATAATAAAAGATTAATGACTTTCAGGAACAAAGGTTTAGCATCTCAACATATTCCAGATCTACTGTCGACTCTCTCCATTATTCTGCCTTTTGTTATTTATAGGGTTCATTTTCGCTTTTATTCTTTTAAATGTCACAACTTGTCTTCAATATACTGATATTTTGATGTCTTTAAGGATTTTATCTCCATTGTTTCAACTGAATTTATGTAATTGTAATGCATTTTGACTTGTACTAATGACAGAATGTTAAATTACATCATTTTATTTAAAGATATTTACAGATCTTTCCCCTGTAACTCCCTTTACTTCATTACAGTCTGTATATTAAAGATAGTGCTGCTACTAATGATCATTGTCTTTCCTGATTAATCCTTTTAAAATGTTCTTTATTAATATCTGAATATATCAAATGTCAGAAACTAGTGGACAATGTTTCCAGGGCTCAAGGAGACGTCTTCAGACCGACCAACTGTCCAAAATATTCAGTTCACGTCGTGAAACAGAAGAAACGACTCCGTGTTTGTGAGTTATAATGACTCAGCAGGTTCATCGAAAATCATCAAATTTTACTCATCGAGTATCTCATGAATCCTAATTGGAATTAAAACTTGAAATACAAAACAAACAAACATAAAAACTTGGAAATAAATAAATCAGCCGACCGAAGAACTCAAACTTACAGCTCTTGAGGAAGAACGGCCGAGCGCCCTGATTGGCTCGTTCTCTCTGCAGCCTCTTCAGCTGCAGCTCTCTCTCTCTCTGCTGCTCTCGGCTCTTCCTCGCTCGCTCCTGGTTCTCCTGCGGAGTCACAGTTCACACATGTAAAGACACCCTGCATGCAGCGTCCCCCCACTGTGTGCAGAGAGCTTTTACTGTGAAACACACAGGAAGTGTCGCGTTTCAGTAACGTCATCAAACCTCAGAATTAGCCTGATAATCAATAATAAAGTTTCTCTTCATTCGGTCGGACGGAGGGTCGTTTAAAAAAACGTTTGTTTAGTTTTGTCTTAACCAATCAGCAGTGAGTGATGTCATCTTCAGTGGACACCGAAGCTGCTGCAGAAATATGTTGATTTAAGTTGGTTCTTCTGTAAGTTAGTGATGGGAAGTTCGGCTCTTTTCCGAGAGCCGGCTCTTTTGACTCGGCTCCCAAAGAAGAGCCGGCTCTTTCGACTCCCGAACGGCTCTTTATTTAGGATCTTTTGTAGCCTATATTTTACCTTAACTTCGCAAAAAAATCATGGTTTATGTGTTGAAAACCCTTTTGCTTTCAGTGTTTTTATGAGAGACCTTATAATTGCCTAATTCTGTGCATTTATTCTGTGACAAAATCACTCTTACATTTGTTTATTTCAATTAAACTTTTTTATTGCACAAATTAACAATAAACTTTTCTTGCCATAATGCACGTTCTGTGTCATATAGTTTTGGGATCATTGTTTGGGAAAGTGTTTTTCTACTGGGTAGAGTGTATGTGGGATTTAGGGCTTTGACAAAGTTTTTCATTCCTTTGTCCTCCACAATGGAAAAGGGTTGAAAATCAGAAGCTACCATTTTAGCCAACTCATCATCAATATTGTGCTGTTTGGCTGGGGTCATCAGTTTTGGTAAACTGACTTATTTTGCTTTGAGTTGCAGTAGGAGGGGTTATACTTGCACGCATGGTGATGGCAGTAGACGTTGCAGCAGCTGTTGTTTTGGTATGAGACACACCAGGATCAGTAGATGGTGAGCTGGCTTGCCCTCTCTCCTCTAACTGCACTGTAGGATGGACAGTTCTGGTATGTCTATGCAGGTTTGTGGTGGAACCTGCTCTTATAGTGACTTTCGTTTTGCAGTGAAGGCACTCTGCTTTGTTGTTCCCAATATCTTTAAACTGCAGCCAGATGCTGCGTCGCTTTCTAGTGTCACTCATAGTTAAACTACACGACCATGCAAGACGCACACACGCTCCTCAGTCCTCACCGCTCTGTCTCTCTCTTCACTTGCAGTGGAGTCAAGTGGAGTGTCTGCCCCGCCCCCCTCTCTGTTTACACATCCTTAATTCTCACGTGAATGCCGCATGCTGGTCGCCATGCTGGCCAATCATAACAAAGCTCTGTCGTAACCAGAGCTGGGACTGAGCACTGAAAGTGAAACCTAAGCAGCGAATGGAAAAAAACTGGGAGCCGGCTCTCACTCGATGCGAGCCGGCTCTTCTGATTCACTACAAAGAGCCGGCTCTCAGAGCCGATGCTTGTGCGCATGACCCATCACTACTGTAAGTTGACCTTCATCAACCTGCACGTCTCTTCTTCATGGAGGCATCATTTATTTGTTTGCTAGTTTATTTAGCAGCAACAATACAGAGACAGCAGAAGAGACCAACACTTCGGCTTTGAAGCAGACTTTAGCTGAACCTGCAGGTGGTGAATCGTACCTCATGTTTGACTATACAGGTGTGTTAACCCTTTCTGTGGGACTCACCATCCTCTTCAGAAGGAACTGCAGTTTCTCCGTCCTCTGGTTGTTCTTCTTCTTTGTCTTCTTCAGCTTCTTCTGGAGGATCTGCAGACAAACAGCACGTTCATGTTCAGTCCGACATCTTGACTTCAAACAGGCTGCAGACCTCAGATGTTCTATATATTAAAGATTTGAAACAGCGAGCTGCTTCTGGAGACGTTCAGGTACCCGATCAGTTCTCTCACCTCTTTCTCTCTGTGTTTGATGTCATCAATGAATTTATACGTCTTCTCAAAAATCTCAGGTTTGTATTCTCCGGACAGGTCGTCAAATCGAGGATCTCTCGACGTCTTGAGTGGAAAAAACAGAATGATTTAAAATATTTCAAGCAGAAGAACAGACTGAGTTTAATCTGCAGGTTTCCTTCACTCACTGGCTTCCTGACGGGGACGACCTGACGGAGGAACGGAGCTGGTCTCTTGGATGAAATCTCCACCGGCCTGAAAACACAAACGCACTCTTAAAAACCCACCAGGAGGAGCTGTCTGAGCAGGTCGAGCGCTGCAGGCCGAGGCCGGTCACCTGTTCTTGTTCAGCCGTTTCTTTTTGCTGGTCTCTCCTCTCTTGTTGCTGCCGTACGCCACCTCGTTGTAAACTCTGGTTCCCACTTTGTTCTGCAGCTTCATGATGTCTTCAAAGGACATGTTGGAAAGTTCTGGCAGGGTTACAGAGCAGAGACGTTGCATTCAGAAGCTGTGACGTCACGTTTCATTCAGTTTGACAGTTAAACTACGTGACTGACACATCAGTGGGAGAAGAAGAGAGGAGAATAAAGAAATATGGCGACGTACACTAGAAAGAAGAGGAGACCTCCAGCAACACTTGTGGCCTTCATCACGGTCCTCATAACAACATTTAAATAAGGGAATGACGCAAAATAATAACGGAGAACAACTGAACCCTTCATGGACATTCACACAAACATAACCTGAGTCTTAGGCTTAGATATTTCAGTCAGTGTGAAAATGACTGCAGCAACCTGATAAACACAACAAAACAGGCTACCAAACATCTGGAGGCTACCAAACATCTGTCTGACTCTCCTTCACGCTGAATAAAGTTTCACGTCTTTAATCTGCAGACAAACTCACCGTTTTTAATGTCTTCTCTCGTCTGGCTCTCGCTGCTACCGCCAGCACCCTCTGGGTCTTCATCATCATCCTCCTCCTCCTCAGAGGCTTCACTGTCTCCGTCCTCTTCTTCACCCCCCTCAGCCTCCTCCTCCTCCTCCTCACCGGCATCGGATGCTTCCTCACCAGCATCCTCCTCGTCTTCCTCTTCTTCAGCACCACCATCAGACCCTTCTTCGTCATCCTCACTGAATTCTTCCTCTTCCTCTCCTCCATGGTACTGCTCTCCCTCCTCAGCTCCTCCCCTCCCAGTGAGCAGAGCGAAGTTCTTCTCCACGTCAGAGTCTCCATCCTCACTGCTGCTCGCCGCCATGTTTTTCTTCTTTGAGACGAACACCTCCCGCCGCTGCTTCTCCTTCCCCTTCATCTCGTTTTTTGATGGTTCTGGAAGATGCAGCCAGCTGTGGAAAACAAAGGAGGATGTGTTAGAATTGATGGCGGTTTGGGACAGGAAGTTGGCTCAGTGGTTGAAGAGGCCACCACCTTCCTGAAGTGTCCTTGAGCAAGTTGCTTATTGGATGAATGTTGAAGAAACGCCACAGAGTGAGAGCAGGTGGTTCAGGGAGGTTCATGTGTCAGTGAGATAAGACAGGTGGGAAGGCAGCTCTGACGTAGGAGCATGAACTGTTGCAATAAAGCTTCCCGCCATTGGAGGCAGCATTGAGCCCAATGCAGCACTGCAGTCCGTAAGAGAGCAAGATCACGCGCCATCTTGGATTTTTACATTAGTTGTACTGAATTTGATAAAACTTGCCGTTTTTGTTACTTTACACGCGCTTGACATCTCCTGAACTGCAGCAGAGAAGTTCACCTGTCCTCTGATGGGGTCACATGTTCAGTCCACGTCCCATAAGCTCCTTAATTAGCACAGAAAGTCGGAAATGACTACTTCACTCGGGATAGCATACAACATCAGGACTAGCGATACTAGCTAGCTAGTCGGCTAACTAGCTAGTAGAACTAATGGTGAGTGCTGAGTTATCTATAAACTTCATATTCCCGAATTAAGTTCATGCACATAAAGTACAATCTACTGCTGGTAAATCTTCCCGGATATTTAATTTGCCACTGTTGCATAAAAGCTAACCAAAATAAGCAAATAATTGTAAACTGAACTCCATACAAAATATCTAGCATTTTGTGAATGCATAGCTTATTATCATGCGTAAAACATTGACTATATCTCAGGGTATCGATAAGAGCTAAACTTGGATACCGGCTACACCCAGTGATGAGGCAGATTCTTTAACGAAAACATTCATGTTAATTTGTTAGCTTCTTTTCATAGCATTACTAACGTTGTTTATCCGTAGCAAACGGTGTTAACGCGTGTAAAAAGTTTGTAATATTTTTGGAATATTGTCCTTCTCTGTCAATAATTTATATGCCGAATTAACAACTAGCTCGAAAGAAACGTAGAAGCTCCCATTACGAGTTTTATTTTAAAAATATGCCTTCGCGGAAAAGCAAAGACATTTTAAAACGGCAGGTCTTCAATTCAGTTTGACGTGACACACAGTAATCAACAGGCAGCTCATGTGCTCCACATAGCAGGGACACGAGGCGCCATCACCGACTCACACAATACTTACAACTTAAAATAAATGTTTATATACCTGGATATCAAGTTGTTGTTGTTGTTAAAGTCCTGTTTTGCTGAGCTTCATTATCCACGTGTGTGCATGTCGATTGCAGGCATCACAAACAGTAAGATAAACAAAACACTTCCGGTTTCTAAATAAAGGTTTCACTAGGTTGGATAAGATTTAGGAGAAAATATGCTGCCATTCCATCCAGACTCATGTTCACACCGTTGTCTGCTGTGGTTTATTATCGTCCTGCGTCCAGTTAGGCAACATTTAGGACTCAATGGATATTTTTCTACACTGTTATTTTGTTGGCAAAAAGAGTAACTTCCTGTTTTAGCGGCGCTGCAACCAGTGAGCTTTACACAAGTGTGCAATCGCTTCCTGTCACGGACAGCCAGTCATGCGCAGTGCTGCCCTCTGCTGGTCACACACGGCCATCACCGCATTAATGAACAATTTGTTTTAAAATGAAACTTACACTTTTTCTTCTGCAATCATTTCCTCCAATAAATATATTTATATTCCTTAACTTTATTAAGTGTGAGTGTTTTTATCTTATTTTTTCTTACTTTGTTTATGTGTGTAATGTCCCTACTCAGAGTCCACAATTGAATATATAGATAAATAATACACATATGAAATGAATACATAAATATATTTATTTAGTTTCTTTCTCCAGTGTGGTGACTCAATAAATTAAAATGTCGGCCAGCAGAGCAACAAGCAACTGAAACCAGCTGCTGGTGGCAGAATGTGTTCAGTGATAGAGGATTTAATTAATATTGTCCACCACTATTCAGCAGGTTTAGTTCATTATTTCTTTCATTAATAATAACGCATTTCATTTCTATGTTCGGATCTGGATGAAGAGACAAAATTAATCATGAATGTGTAGATTATTGATTGTCTTTTCACACACCAACAGGAGAGAGGAGGAGGAGTTTATTCCCGTTGCCAGGAGATACCGGTGACGTCAAGTTGGACATATTAAAACCGGGATATGGATAAATAGTCCTTCAAAGTAAACAGTGGTGGAAGAAGTAGTCGCATCATTCATTTAAGTAAAAGTATTGATACCACACTATAGAAATACTCCATTACAAGTAAAAGTCTTGCAGTCAAAATGTCATTTAAATAACAGTATGTAGCCTAAGTATTATTAGTATTTTATTAGTTTGTCAGAACAGGACCTGCAGTGTTTCATCATGATATTACTGGATCATTATTACTGATGCATCTAAACATCTAAACATCCCTTTAATGCTGTAGCTGGTTGACGTGGAGCTCATTTTAAATGCTTTATATACTTTTGGGGAGTTGAATTTATAACTCAGCCGCAGCATCATATTTTATATACTATTCACGTTTTGTTCTACTGGAGTACTAAGTACAGTATTTACCTGTATTTAGCAGTGGAGTAGAAGTAGTCGGCCTTTAGATTCACATCCTGTCGGAAAACGTGTCTGTTGTCGTTTTGTTCCTCAACAGGTTTCTGCAGGTTTTTTATTTATTGTTTAGCTGAGAAAGATCAAGTTTTACCTGCTTTTATTTTCACTGATGGAATGTAACTAAGTACATTTACTCATGTACTGTACCTAAGTACGATTTTGAGGTACTTTGAGTATTTCCATTTTATGCTACTTTATACTGAGCTTTATTTAGCCTACAGATTCAGATTAATTCAAAATATACAATCAACTAATGGATTTTTGTATATATATATATATATATATATACCAACTGAAACATTAATGATGTTTATATATTGCATCGATACTTGTAATCCAATAATGTATTATTATTCTGAAATGGGCCATTTTGCATAAAGAGTACTTTTACTTTTAGTACTGTAGTATATTTTGATATTAATACTTTTGTATTTTTACTGAAGTAAAAATGTGAATGCAGGACTTGTACTTTTAACTAAACTAGTATTTCTAAACTGGTATTACTACTTTAACTTAGTAAAAGATCTGAGTACTTCTTCCATCACTGCCTTCTAGTTATTATAATTTATTTGAGTTTGATTTATTTATATATTCTTTTCTATTTTATCATCTATTTATTGTTATTATTGATCTACTTGAATCACTGAGTACCGCTTTTATTCTGGAAAAACCGCACCGGAAGCGCTGCTCCCCTCTCCAGCGGAGCTCGGGCCGGTGGCCGGTCTGTGCTGATTGAACGGTTGTGATCCAAACACCCTCCCCGTAAGACGGATCCTGGATGTGGATCAGGATTACCGCCCAGCAGGAGCTGCTCCTCCAGCTCCGCCCGCCGTCTGCTGCTCCCATCATCAAAACTAAACACACGCTCATCTCTGAAAGGTGTTTCCTGCCGCACCATCCGGAGCTGCTCTGAAATCATCCTTCTCTCTCCTCTCCAGAGGGGCCGGACCGCGGACGGACAGAGAGGCCCGCCGGGTCACCGCAACAGGTCGAGAAGGAGCTGAAATATAAGTGAAGAGAATAAAGGAGGTGCGGATGAAGCGGACTGAGACGGACCGAGCCAGGAGGAGGACGAGGGTTTGACGGGCTGGTGGTTTCCGCTGCGGTCTGGATGCGACAGAGCGGAGAAGTGCCAACATGATGCCGGTGAGTGTGACACACTTCATGAAGAGACATCATCCATTCACATGTTTCCACCTGCAGCCATCTCTGTAGAACCTGGCTCCATCATCATCATCATCATCATCATCTGTGACATGTTGAACACTCCGACTCATTCAGGTTAATGATGAGAGCAGCGTCTTCAATGGAGAAATATCTGAACATAGTTCTGTGTAGACTTCAGACTGTGCTGATGATGATGATGATGATGATGATGTAGCAGGTTGAAGGATCATTAATGGGACCTTATTAGTGGATAATTATGTGTAATCATTACACTGCAGCTGTGTGTCCTGCTGAGAAAAGACTCAACTGAGGAACAATTTACATTCAAGACCACAATCATGGTCCAGAACAGTTACGTTGTAGTCTGGTTCCAGTGTTGGTCGAGTCTGAACACTAAATGGGACCTCAGTGGATCTAAACTGGTATCTGTGGTCCCGCCTGGTTCACAGTTCCCATGAACAATTAAAAACGTGTTTCACAGGACTTTGTTTCAGTAAAATAAATAAATAAATAGATATATTTTACCCCGCAGCAGGAACGTGAGCGTGAAATGAACGTGACTTTTGATGTAATCAATAATATGGCAGGTCAGCTGAGAAGAGCAGGGCCGCTGGTTTAAAGGGGAAGAAGGAGTCCTGACCTTCTCGTCCTCTCTGCAGTGCTGCTGAAGCCTCAGTTTTACTGCCTCCGGACACTTTGACAGTTTGGGTCCTGGTGGATCAGAGTCACGTCCTGGTTTGTCACATGTCCCACTCTTCTCTCTGTCCTGGTCTGTCCTGGTCTGTCCTGGTCTGCCTCTCAGGACAGTGTGTGACTGAGTCAAGAGTGTGTGTTCATGGTGATGAAGGAACATGTGACACAGTGAGGCTCACTGATGTGTTTTAATAATAATAATGATGATAATAATAAGATCTATCAGGTGCTGCTGCTCTGATCTGATCATGAGATTTATCGACAGGACGAAACACACAGAAGGTCCTCAGACTGAGCTCGAGTCCAGAGGTTTGTATTCTGTGGCGACATGTTTTTCTCAGAATCAGTGTTTAGTGGAACATACGTGCAGATTCTTGCAGCTGGCATCAACCACGTAACTTTATTTTGAAAAATCCCACCTTTTCTGTCAGGTGGGACTGAGGCTGGTTTAAAGTACGACAAACAAGAAATCCACGGTTGTGTTTCTCAGCTGAAAGTGTTGCCTGTTGTCCTGTCGGGTCGCAGCAACGCGTTGAACGCCACACTTTCACCTCAAAGTGGGTTCATTTGAGTTGTTGGGATCCACTCAGCTGCACGAGTGAGCAGTTATCTTCCCCTTGCGTGTTAAATGATAAATGAGACAGGAACATGATGAGGAGGAAGAGGAAGCAGCGACTTCTCTAACCAGCGTCACTGTTTACATCCTTTACCTTCAGCCGTCGTGTTTTCAAACCTGCTGGTGTGGCTGGAACAATGAAAAGGTCCCTAAATGTTTCACACAGTCGCCCTGATCATTATTCTGCGTCCTCAGTGGAGCTCGCCGTGCTGCTTGGTAACCGTTGCCACAGTGACCAGAAATACACACACACACACACACGCTGTTCAAGGTCATATGGGAACAGTATTATTTTAATGTTCCTCAGGCGACGAGGAACTAAAGATGTTGTTCGTTTCCAGTTCCAGCTGGACGGGGACAATAAGATCAGATGCTGTGTGAGATACTCCTGCGCTTCCTGTTCGAGATGCAGCTTTAAGTTCTGGTTCTACCGCTGATTCATGACGCATGAGCTCCGGCTGCAGCTGCTGACCAGGTTACGCTGGTGACTTCCTGTTATCAGCTCTTGGTCCGTTGACCGATGGCCTCTTGGTGAACCTTGAAAAGTTTGTCCACAATCCAAAGTGACAAGCTGATAATTATTAATGGCCAATTAGCGACAGCAAAACACGTGTGAATTATCCCAATGTATGATTTTAACGTTCAGCAGGCAGCCAATCAGAGAGGGTCCTGGTTTCAGAGCTCAGTGTCAACAATAGTTCAGCGTCCTGTGTTGATGTTGTTGACTGTCCTGAACAGCAGGCAGGGTTTGGGCTGTGTGTGTGTGTGTGTGTGTGTGTGTGTGTGTGTGTGTGTGTGTGTGTGTGTGTGTGTGTGTGCGCCTCGTTAATCCAATATTGGTGCATCACGTGATGCAGTCGACCATATGGCTCCAGACGTCCACGCCGCCTACAAAACATTTGGGATGTGACCTGCAGCGTGCCAGCTGCCGCCCCCCCCCCCCCCCCCCCCCCCCGAGCAGAAAACAGTCTGAGTGAGTCCTCAGCTGATGTTGTTCTGGTCCGACACAGTTTGACTCTGTCGTCTGATCAATTCTTCAAATAATGTCTTTAATACAGTGAAACGAAATCATTTGAATCCTAATGTAAGAACATTTCACCAGAAACTTCTGGAGACATGATCGCTGATCGCTGCTGTATTTCATGAAATGTTTCTGTGCGAGTGTTGATGAAACGTTGATGAAACGTTGATGAAACGTTGATAAAACGTTGATAAAACGTTCCAGTGCTGAAACAACACTATTTTTTTTTACTTCCTACTTTGAAGAAAAATATTTCTCTACAAAGAAGTCAAAGTTTGAAAGATTTAAATCCAAAACCGGCTGATGAGCCCGAGCAGACCCTCATCACGGCTCTGCTGATTAATTGATCGTGAAAAGAATCGTTGGTTGCAGCCCGAATTCTGAGTGTCAGCAAAAGTTTTAATTTAACTGTAATTCAATGAAACAAATGACAAAGAAAATCACTCCTGACAGACGTAACGGCAGATGTTGATGATGTTTCTGTCTGTGAACTGTTGAACTGGTCGGTGACGAGTCCTCGTTGTTTAGAAGACGCTGTTGACGTCTTTCAGACGGTCCATGGATCATTTGTGTCCTCCCTCGCAGCAGTGGGGGGGTTGGGGGCTGCTCGGTGGTATTAAGCAGCCTGATGCTGTGCTAATTCCTGGCTGGATTAAGAGCTGCAGCCTCAAGAGTTTAACAAGGCCTCGGCCTGTTGACAGACAGACAGGCAGACAGACAGACAGGCAGACAGACAGACAGACAGACAGACAGACAGGCAGGCAGGCAGACAGACAGACGGATATGTCACTCGGTACAGAGTACAGAACGATCTGAGACCTCGTGTCCTGTGAGACTCTTTCGTTTCCCCACTTTGAGTATAAACAGACACCTTCAGTCTGCACTCGGGACGTATTGAGGTCCTCTAACCAGGCTCACTGACGACAGGAGGTCTCGCTCCCCCTCCCCGTTGTCGTCCTGAGGGACAGACAGCCTCTCTCCTCCGGGCTCTGATTGGCTGTGGTGTTTCCCGGTCGACCTTGGTTTGGTGACTGGCGGCGCTGACCCACTTCATCTGCATGAACCTGGAGGAAGACGGCGGTGCTCCAGTTTCCTTCAGAGCTGTATGTAGGACAGCAGGCCGGAGACTGACTGAGGTTCACTGCTTCACTTTCAGCCTCCGTTTCATTATTCGTATGACGGAGACACTAAAATGTGTCTTGATTACTTAGAACATTGGTTAACTTGCTTTAGCTGACAGCAGCGTGAGAAATCTCCCATGAGCCACCTCTGCAGACCAGCTAATGGACTGCAGGGCTACATGATGCCCTCTTTGAATGTGGCACTTCATTTCCACTTGTCCACTGTGGCTGTCTGCTAACCTTTTAGTCTGAAGGTGAACCAGGACGGAGCCCAGAGAGTGAATATTACCTTAAAACCCCCAGAATCCTCCCTGATGAGTGACCTGGGGTTTAATAACCGGCAGCAGGAAGCTTTCAGCACGGCGATGAAGCTCTTTGATGGTGACTCTGTGTAATATAAAGATTGGATGGATTTGCCATACTGACTCTTCATCAGCGCCACCATCAGGTCAACATGTTCATGTGTCCAACACTTTGGTTTGTGACCAAATACCTGCAGAACTGATGACGTTCAGCCTCAGCTGGACTCTGTGTTTCCTGCTGATTAGCTGTAGTTTTATAACAATTCTGAAATGTGCTTTAGACTCAGAAGGGTTTCGTCTCGGCAGTGCTGGGTTTCTTTCCAGACTCTGCTGCCGACTGTACTGTTGGCTCCAACAGCACAGTGACTTTCTGTACATACGTGGTTTTCTCGCAATATTGACAAAGCAGTCATTGTGGTGAAAGTAAAACAGGCTTTTTTCAGCTTGCAGATGGAAGCAGCTCAAAGACAGAATGAGAACAGAAGAGGCTGAATGCACAAATACACAGCGTCACTTTCACATCTTTAGAAACCCTGTAGGAGAATTTGCTGACCCTGGAGGACACGGCTGGTTTGTTTCTAATGTCAGAGAGGCTTTTTATCTGTTTTCTACCACAAAGAAGCAGCAGGACTTGATTTTCTGGGGATGGCTTTCCCCTTCTCCTTGTATTTATTTACTCGTGCATCAGTGTTTCACTCCGGCTGGACCCCAAACAGACCTTTTCTCACTCAGCAACAACATCTGCATGTAAATGATGCTGCAGTCAGTCTCTGCTCTGTGAGCAGAAAGCAGAAAGGTCAAAGACGGCAGCTCATTTTTCACATCAGACCGAGTGGAACGGAGTGAAGACGGAGAGGAGACGAGAGCCGAAGCCGGCTCGGGTCGACGCCTCAACCCTCCGAGCAGCTCCGCAGGGAAACACGTACACGAGGCTCGGCTCCACCCGAACAGGAAGAATAAAGGCTGGAAAACGCTGAACGCTGCCTCCGTGAAGGTTGGCGGGCTGTGGGAGGCAATCTGGCTCTGGGCCTGACAGCAGATACCCTGCTGGAGTAACAGATGGCCCAGTGCATCATGGGATTTACAGTATGTCCACAAATATCTGTTTTAGTCTTAAATAGCACAGAAAGCTGCCATAAAGGTGCAGAAGGCAGGTTTTGTTTTTATCCTGTCAGTGGGTTGAGTGCGTCACATCACATCCTGGTTTAACTATCAACACAATCTGTTCAAAGGCGTGTTTTACATGTTTTAAAGGCACAAAACTCAAAATCCTACATTTTATAGCTTAATAGGTCAGTCCATCAGACAGCAGGTGACTCTTCTGCAGGAGCATTACAGCTGAAACATGTACATTTGATGGATTTGTCCCCATAAAACAGAGAGTTTTATTCCAAGTGACAAAGAAGCAAAAGCAGTCCAACAAAAAAATACTGAATCTACAAATACTGGAACGACGCTAAAATAGTGAGGAGGTGAGCTCAGCGTCTCCGCGGTAACTACGACCTTCACCTGACATTATCTGAGGGGAATATAAATATCACCCCACCCTTATTGTTTGTGGTGTTTCTGCTCTGTGTTTGCAGATGTTCCTCACCGTGTACCTCAGCAACAACGACCAGCACTTCAGCGAGGTTCCCGTCACGCCGGAGACGCTGTGCAGAGATGTAGTAGAGCTCTGCAAGGAGCCCGGCGAGGCCGACTGCTACCTGTCCGAGATGTGGAGAGGCTCAGGTGAGTCTCCACTAAATATATATTTACACATTTTAGGCTTCTTATCTCGAGATCACGACTTATTATCTTATCAAGCTAACAAACACTGTTCATTAACAGTTGATCTGTTTTTTTAACCAATCAGAGCGTGTCGTTGGAGAGGGGGAGCGGATGTTGGAGGCGTTGCAGCGATGGGGGCAGCAGAGGGGGGAGGTTCGATACCTCCTGCGTCACCAGAGAGCTCCAGGACGAGAGTCAGGTAAGAAACACACATGGAGGAAACCCCCGCCCTCCACCACAGAGGGCTCAACACAGGGGAAGCCAGTGAGGGATCATGTTCAGAATGGCCTGTGTGGAGGGAGGTGTGATCTGGGGGGACAGCGTGAATCTCCAAGCAGCTGGTGACTCTACATGGCTGTCTACATCCTCCACAGGACAACAGTGGGTAGTTAACAGAGATAAAGACTGCAGCACGGGGGGGGGGGGGTTATTTGGCTGAAGTTGTAGCTGAGAAACTACAAACTCATCTTAATTAGTATTAAAGAGCTCATCGGTCATCATGTGAAGGAATATGAGAAGCAGACAGACTGCGACTGTGGTTGAACTGGGACTGATCACTGAGTATAAGTACTTTAATCTAACTCCTGCCCTCAGTTGAGTACTCACAGTAATCCAGTTGTTTTTGTGCATGTCGAGGTGCTGACAGCACATGGTGCAGATCAGCAGCAGTGACGGAGGAGGTTCAGCGTGTAACTACAGTAGATGACCAACTGTAATCAGCTTATGACTCAAGCGGCGTCTGCAGCTGCTGGACTCTGTGGGGTTTTTCGATGGACTGTGATTTGGTTTTTTTTCTTTCTGTCCTAAAAACAAGGAAATCCCCTCTGAGGTTTTGGTTGATAAACAGTCCAGCTCTCAGATTTCTGACCTGGCTGGTACTTTCCAGAAAAAGAGGCTGAACGTGAACACATCTCGTGCCACAGATTTTTAGCAGCTAATGCAATGAATGTCGTTAGCTTTGTAGATGTTTGATCACAAACCAAAGAATCGGACAAATCAACATTTGGCTGATCAGTAGGATTCATCCATTCATCCAATAGTTTTTAAAGACCGCGTGGGCCAAAGCGCGGGACCGACTGACATTACCACCCACAGAGCCACGCAGCTAGCATGGCTAAAAACGTAAAATTAGCCTCAACACTAACTGTGTCTTCTTGTCCAGGTGGATCCAGAGCTGCAGAGCAGATGATGAAGAGGAACCAGGTGAAAGCGTCTGTGGAGAGATGTCTGGAGAACGGGGTGAGACTCTTTTACTCAGAGTCACATGAGAAGATCCACGTATCAGTTTCTGTACAGAGATAGGTCCGGGTGCTGCCTAGCTTAGCACAAAAACTGGAAGCAGAGGGAAACTGCTAGCCTAGCTCCATTAAAAGAGAAACAAAGTCCATGTTGTATGTTGGAAACAGAAATGTAGAAGGGACACATGGTGGTTTTAGCAGCAGTGAGTGTTGGAGCTGTTGTTGGATGGATGTACAGACCCTAACCCTCTGAAAGTTCGTCCGTGTGAAGGTGAACTCTGACTGTGTGTGTGTGTGTGTGTGTGTGTGTGTGTGTGTGTGTGTGTGTGTGTGTGTGTGTGTGTTGCAGGTCTCAGCTGCTCGTCTGGACGTGACGCTGAGCGACCTGCAGGATCTGGCAACCCGACAGCAGCAGCAGATCAATGCTCAGCAGCAGCTGCTGGCCTCCAAGGTACGACACACATACTGCGAATAATACCACGTCTCCCCCCTCTGTGACGTCTCACCCCTCTGTGTGACGTCTCACCCCTCTCTGTGACGTCTCACCCCTCTCTGTGACGTCTCACCCCTCTCTGTGACGTCTCACCCCTCTTCTCTCCCCTCTCTGTGACGTCTCCCCCCTCTGTGACGTCTCACCCCTCTGTGACGTCTCACCCCTCTCTGTGACGTCTCCCCCCTCTGTGACGTCTCACCCCTCTCTGTGACGTCTCCCCCCTCTGTGACGTCTCACCCCTCTGTGACGTCTCACCCCTCTGTGACGTCTCACCCCTCTCTGTGACGTCTCCCCCCTCTGTGATGTCTCACCCCTCTCTGTGACGTCTCCCCCCTCTGTGACGTCTCACCCCTCTCTGTGACGTCTCCCCCCTCTGTGACGTCTCACCCCTCTCTGTGACGTCTCACCCCTCTTCTCTCCCCTCTCTGTGACGTCTCCCCTCTCTGTGACGTCTCCCCCCTCTGTGACGTCTCACCCCTCTGTGACGTCTCACCCCTCTCTGTGACGTCTCACCCCTCTCTGTGACGTCTCACCCCTCTTCTCTCCCCTCTCTGTGACGTCTCACCCCTCTCTGTGACGTCTCACCCCTCTTCTCTCCCCTCTCTGTGACGTCTCCCCCCTCTGTGACGTCTCACCCCTCTGTGACGTCTCACCCCTCTCTGTGACGCCTCACCCCTCTGTGTGACGCCTCACCCTACTCTGTGACGTCTCACCCCTCTCTGTGACGTCTCACCCCCCTCTGTGACGTCTCACCCCTGTCTGTGACGTCTCATCCCTCTTCTCACCCCTCTCTGTGACATCTCTCCCCTCTCTGTGACGTCTCACCCCTCTTCTCACCCCTCTCTGTGACATCTCACCCCTCTTCTCACCCCTCTCTGTGACATCTCTCCCCTCTCTGTGACGTCTCACCCCTCTTCTCACCCCTCTCTGTGACGTCTCACCCCTCTCTGTGACGTCTCACCCCTCTCTGTGACGTCTCACCCCTCTCTGTGACGTCTCACCCCTCTTCTCACCCCTCTCTGTGACGTCTCACCCCTCTCTGTGACATCTCACCCCTCTCTGTGACGTCTCACCCCTCTTCTCTCCCCTCTCTGTGACGTCTCACCCCTCTCTGTGACATCTCACCCCTCTCTGTGACGTCTCACCCCTCTTCTCACCCCTCTCTGTGACATCTCACCCCTCTCTGTGACACTCCAGCCGTGTGCAGAGGACACTTGCCCGTGGACGGAGGCCTCTGGCTCAGCAGGCCTCACCCTGACGTGCATTCAGCCGATACAGTCGTACTAACTGACTGAGTGTGTTTGCTGGATGTTGCAGGAGCAGCGGCTGCGGTACCTGAAGCTGCAGGATCAGCGGCAGCAGCAGCAGGAGGTCTCTGAACAGGAGCGACTGCAGCAGCTCAGAGAGAACGCACACAACCAGGAGGCCAAACTGCGACGGGTCCGGGCCCTCAGGGGCCAGGTGGAGCAGAAACGCCTGAGCAACAGCAAACTAGGTCAGTGTGACGGAGGTCTGGGTGGCTGGAATCAGTTCGTAACGACATTTTATTGGTTTACATTGTGGCTGCATCAGAGAGGAGCAGGTTTACCTCTCACGGTCATCTTTGACTGACTGGAGCCAGAAAACTCAAGTGTGGCAGAAAAGAGGAGAAGCGTTGGCGGGATGAACAAGAGGCAGACATAACGGCTGGATAATTAGGACAATTATTATTTTCTGACTTGTTTTCCCATTCACTTCAATACTTTTGGGGCTGCTAAAAGCAGGTTTACCACCTGCAGTTTGAAACTAAACTGGGTCATCAGTCACATAAGTCACAGCAGGATAGATTCAGTGTGTAACTGCCCAGTCAAAAGTAATGAGGTCAGACAGCTTTGACCCTGACTCAGGGTCAGCATTATGGAAATTACAGGATTTACATTCAGCTGTCATTTCAAATGTACGTGAGACTGTTTCATCCTTTCAGGTTCACATCGGCTGTGAGTTTGTCTTCAGCATGCAGCTTCAGATTTGTAATCAGTTCCTGATTTAAATAATAATTTGACATATTCTAATGGCTGCTTAACATTTAAGTATTTTGGCATCTTTTATTAAATGAAAAAAAAAAAGGTTTTTGTTGAAAAACGTTCCTCCAAAAACTATAGTTTCGGTATCAATACTGAAGCCTGTGTTTGTTGTGTGCATCAGTGGAGGAGATCGAGCAGATGACCGGTCTGTTCCAGCAGAAGCAGAGGGAGCTGCTGGTCGCTGTGTCGAGGGTGGAGGAGCTGAGCGACCAGCTGGAGGCGCTGAGGAGCGACAGACTGGAGCCTCCTCTTCCTCCTCCTCTTCTCCCTCATCACCACAGCACCTCCTCCACAGCTGAGCTGGAGCGCCTCTACAAAGAGCTGCAGGTGAGATCTCAGTCGAGGACTTCATCAGACCTCCAGTGTGGCCTCCTGCATCAGATACAACCCTCCTGTTTATGGCTGCAACTAAAGATCATTTTCATTATTGATTAATCTGCCGGGGAGTTTCTTGATTCATTGATTGGTCGTTTGGTCTATGAAACGTCAAAAAGTGGTAAAAATACGTGTTCACAGTTTCTCAGAGCCATAGTGACGTCTTCAAATGTCAAACAATTCAATCTCAAAGATTCAATCAGCACATTTTTACATTTCAGAAGCAAATGTTTGGCACTTTGTTTGATAAATGACTGAAACAATTAACTGATTATCAAAATAGTTGCCCATTGAATTATCAATTAAATGACTAATTGTTGGAGTTGTGTTTGGTGAACTATGACCAACCAACAGACGACCTGACCTGTATCTGGTCCTGACCTTTAAACTGAGCTGATGGAACATTTCATAAACAGCTTACTTGCAGGATAACAGAGTTCGCTAACATTAGCTAACATTAGCCACCGTAAGCTACTGGTCATACAGGCTGTAGCAGTGCATTAAACTGAACATCTTATTAATTATGAATTCTACGTTTTATTTGTTGGTGGGGGATCGTGTTGTTATTGTTGTTTTTTTCAAAAGTCACGAAGTTTCACTTTAAACTCAACGGAGAGCTGGAGAGTCCAAAATGGAGGAAGCTAACCTATTAGCTTTTTCACACAATCTTTACGTGTGAGTGAAAGAGAGAGATCAGACTGTGCAGTGGTAACACTTCCTGGACACAAGGTTATTTCCACTGAAGAGAAAAAGAGCCACTGTAGTGCCAAAAAATAGTCTCATCAATTAAGTCTGTCATTAGGCTAACTAGCTTGCTAGATAGCGACAAGCTAGTGTGGCTAGTTTGAACTCAGCAGGAAGGCCTAGCTAACTAGCTAATGTATACTTGGCAATATTAGCTCCCTCCTTTTGTACCTGTTGTTCACTGAGCTTCATCCCTGACCTCCCAGTTGAGGAACAAGCTGAACCAGGATCAGAGCGGCAGGCTGCAGCAGCAGAGAGACAGCCTGAACAAGAGGAACCTGGAGGTGGCAGCGATGGACCGACGGCTGGCCGAGCTCCGACAGCGGCTCTGGAAGAAGAAGGCTGCCCTGCAGCAGAAGGAGAACCTGCCGGTGAGTTTCACTCAAAAATATTCACTTATTTTCTCCAGGGATTTAGTTGATCCCGACTTGTAAAGAACGTAAAATCAGGATAAGCCTCATTAGCTAAATTAGCTACCTTCAAGTAACCGCTGTACGGACATACAAGCTAACCTTCTACCGTCATCAAGTTCGTGCTGAGCATCATTATATTATAACATCAAAGTGGCTGCAGCTGTCAGATATTCCCGTTCCCTCCAGGTGGCTTCAGACGGAGGGGCCCCTCAGCACGGCGTGGGCTCCAGAGTGGCGGCAGTGGGGCCGTACATTCAGTCGTCCTCCACCACGAGCTCTCAGGGGCCTCCGGTACCGGCCCGCCAGCAGGTTCTGGTGAAGCCGGCGTACCCGGATGGCACCGCCACCCTGCCCATGCCCGACTCGTCCCTGAAGCCGCCTCCCAGACCAGTCAAACCAGCCTCAGGTACTGCACATGAAGTTACTCTTCAAGTTAAAACTGAAAGAAAAAGGAGACCATTTTTTCTTTAAGGAGTTATTTATTTAATCTCAAACGAAATGTCTTTGATGCTCCGTCCTCTGTCCAAACGTGCCAAAGCATGATTTGGACTAGAACTTGTACCTCCAGTGTTTACAGTTTCTCTGCTCTTTATAGGTTTTGCCACTTCAAAAATAACCAAACTCTCTGACTGGAGCAGCTCATTTTCTGAATCCAGTGGAGGTTACAGCCACGCCTCTACACTGCCCCGGATGTCCAGCCTCGGCTGCCACAACTCAGGTCAGTTGGGGCGCGATTTAACAGTAAAGCTCCACTGCTCGTCAGTCATTGTTGAGATATGATATAACATTTCTTTGCCTTATGTCTTTATTTTTTATTATTTTTTGTCATTGCTGAATTCTCAATCAGTGTCCCGTTCTGAAGAGTCTCTCTGTTGGTGCGTTCAAGGACACTCAGACGTGCCCGATTTAGCTGCTACAAAGCGATGTATTCATGAGAAAGAATAAAGCAATTTACTGTCTGGGAGATTAAAAGGAACGTAAACGATGTGTTATGATGATGATTTCCCCTCTTGTAGGTGGTAAGACTCTCACGGACCAGAAGGGCCTCTCTGGGTCTGACATCCCGCCCCCTGTCCCCTCACGGACCAATCACATCACCGAGAACCTGCTCAGGGACAAACAGGTATCAATGACTCTCACTCCTGTTCCTTACTTTTACAAACGTCCTGTTCATTTAACTTTGGCATGAAATCAAAGAATTATTAGAGGTCCGAGCAGCAAAGCTGGATTATTTCTCTTGTGTCTTAGAGATTGTATCAGATACAGTTCCCAAACTCAGCAGATAGGTTGGAAATCTCACCCACCATTCAGGCAAAAAAAATACAGACTGGCCAAATGGTGGCGCTATAACAACAAACTTTACGTCTTACTTTTGAAGTAAGTAATTAGTCTCATAAACAAATTATTTTTCCTGGATCCACAGAATCCAGGTAAAGGTCTGTCCAAGATGGTGGTGCCACCTCCAGTTCCCAGTAAGCCCAAACCTTTCTCCTCGTCCGGCCCGCCAACCTTCTCCAAGCCCCCCTACAGCACCGGGACCTTCCCTGGTAAGGTGCGACCGGTCGGGGGCCACCTCAGGCCTTCTTTGGTCCTGTCCAGCCACAGCCACACCCTCCCTCTGCCCAACAAGCAGGAGAGTCCGCCTGCCGCCGCCGTACGACCGTACACCCCCGAGCTCTCGGAGGCCCCCCCGCCTATGCTGCCGAAGCCTCAGACTGTGGCGGCTTCGTCCATCTACTCCATGTACACCCAGCAGGCCACGCCGGGGAAGGGCTACCAAGCGAGCGGCCAGGGCACGCTGCCCCGCAGCCAGCCCAGAGGTGAGGCTGTTACCGGTGATGTCACTGTTTAACGACTGTTACCTCTGATGTCACTGTTACTACGACTGTTACCTCTGATGTCACGGCTTCAAACACACAGCAAACATCTTCACATAACATTCTACAAGAAGTTTGTTTTTAATGTTTGTTTGTGGGGGGTTGAAAATATAGATACTGATGCTGTTAGTGGTACTACCACTCCATGTTATACGATTGTTATTCTACGCTCCAGTCCATAGATTCAGTTTACTTTGGTTTTGTTGCCTCTGACTTCGGTGTCTCTGCCCCTCACAGTGTACGGGAAACCAGTTCTCCCAGCTAGCGGGGGGCTGCAGTCTGTCGGCTCAGACAGCGCCATCGTGAATTCTGGGTCTTGTGTGACCGACGGGAGCGAGGTAGACAACGGTTGCCTGGGTAACTACGAAGGTGTCGGAGCAGAGCCGGCAGAACGGGCCACCCCACGACCACTCAGCCCCACCAAGCTCCTCCCCTTCCTGTCCAACCCTCACAGGAACCCCAGCGACGCCGACCTGGAGGCCCTGCGCCGACGGCTGCACCACGCCCCCCGACCCCTGAAGAAACGCAGCTCCATCACGGAGCCCGAGGGCCCGGCCGGACCCAACATCCAGAAGCTGCTCTATCAGAAAACCACTCTGGCTGCCATGGAAACCATCCCCATGGAGACAGTCGGTCCAGCAGGGATGTATGTTCAGCCTGAGGTTCATGAGGACGGGACGGGCGGTGCCGACGTCCTGTCCAGGGTCGACGATAACGCTGGAGCTGGCTTCAACCAGCCGCCTGCTGAGAGCCCAGAGGACAGCCTGACCCCGCCCCCTCTGCCCCCCCGCTCACCCATCCTTGATCCCGCCGCCTGCCGCTCACTGCCCCCCCCTCCGGAGGACAAGGAGGAGGAAGAGGTGTGTCCTTCCGCCTCGGTCTCCCAAGACTACTTTGCAGACGAGTTCCCCCCATACCCGCCCCCTCCTTACCCCACCTGTAGTGAGGTGGAGCAAGGAGATGACGCCCTCAACCTGCAGCCGCCGGAGGTGACAGGACAGGTCACAGTGCCCCCGGTGAGTGTTGACTGTGTAGCTGTTCACGGGGGGGGGGACATTATAAAGGGTCACTTCACCTGAAATCCTTATTTCCTCCCTCTCAGGGTAAGAGGTCGATCCTCCGTAAAGCTGGCTCGGAGCAGATCGACCACAGCATGCGGGTCAAGTTCAACCCTCTGGCCCTGCTGCTGGACTCGTCTCTGGAGGGCGAGTATGACCTGGTCCAGAGGGTCATCTACGACGTGAGTCACACGGCCGCGAGAGAGTCGCCTAGTTTGACACTCGGACACAAACGCAGATGTATGATAATAGTTAAGGAATAAGTGATCTCTATGAAGTGCTGCATTCAGGTACAATCTGCTATTTAGATTGTTAGTGTCGTTATAATTGAGATTAATGTGACTACAGGGAACATTTGGAACCATTTGAGCTTGAAGTTTTTCATCCTGAAAGCTATTGAATATTTGCCTGAAATGCTTGAAATCAGCAGCTTGAGTCCAGATTAAATGAGAAATACGTGATCACATTTCCGTCCTGCAGGTGGACGACCCCAGCATGCCGAACGACGAGGGCATCACGGCGCTGCACAACGCCGTCTGCGCCGGCCACACTGAGATCGTCAAGTTTCTGGTTCAGTTTGGTGTCAACGCCAATGCTGCCGACAGCGACGGCTGGTGAGTTTGAACCAGAATAACGGTCCGGTCTGCCAACCCGAAATATGTTGATTTAAGAGTTAATATTTCTGTAAGTCGACTTAAAACAGCTGCTAACATCTCATCCGTGCTCGTCACCATTTTTGGTTTCTGATGCTATTTTTCATGGTTGTAGCTATGCAGGAAGATGGTTTGTTAATCCCTCCTACAAAGGTTGTTTCTCCAACCAAGAAAACCGCCGTCCGGTAGCACCACACCGGACCTATCTGAATCACTGAGCTGAGGTGTGGGAGGTGATCCAGACGTCTGGGACCAGGCTAGTCAGCTCGAACAAATCTTTCAAACCTTACATCCTCTCCTCTGTCCTCGTCTCCAGGACTCCCCTCCACTGTGCAGCCTCCTGTAACAATGTTCAGGTCTGTAAGTTCCTGGTGGAGTCGGGGGCCGCGGTCTTCGCCACCACGTACAGCGACATGCAGACAGCTGCCGACAAATGTGAGGAGATGGAGGACGGCTACGCCCAGTGCTCCCAGTTCCTCTACGGTGAGACGAAACACAATGCAGGGCTTTGTAAGAGGGAATTTCGGGGGAGACGTTCAGGGGCTCCAAGGCCACTGAGGAGGTTCTAGGGATTCTAAGGAAGTAGCATCCACATGGAGGTTTAAGGGGTGTTGAGAGTGTTTTGTGGTTCTTAAGGGAGTTCCAGGAGTCATGTGTTATCAAGGAGGTTTCATGGGTCCTGGGGGAGGTTCATGGGGTCTACATTGTGAGGTTGTGAGAGCTCCACAACAAAGTTCAAAGGGTTCTTCAAGCAGTTAATGGGAAACCTTGCAAAAGGAGGGAGGCTTGAATTCACTCAAGTTATTCCAATGAGGACGAGCACAGTGGTGGTCTCCAGGAGTTCTTCATCAGATTTAAGGGATGTTTCAGTGGTCTATGATGATGATGATGATGATGATGATGATGATAATGATGATGATTCATGGGTTCAGGGGTCATTGAGGAGTCCCAAGGAAGAAATGGGGGTACATACAGAAGTCCCTGTGTTCCCTGAGAGTGTTTCAGGGTCCTTAAGGAGGTTTAGCCACACTGCCTGTTAGAATCATGGTCCGACAAAAATAATAAGCTTTTTTACTGGTTTTAGTCAACACTCACTGGGATTTAGTTGAGATGATCCAGTTTCTTAATGGTTCTTGCTCCCTGTTTGTGTCCCGGCAGGCGTTCAGGAGAAGATGGGAGTGATGAATCGCGGCGTGGTGTACGCCTTGTGGGACTACGAGCCTCAGAGCGACGACGAGCTTGCCTTCATCGAGGGTGACTGCATGACGGTGCTGAGACGGGAGGACCAGGTGGAGACGGACTGGTGGTGGGCGAGATGTGGTGACCGTGAGGGCTACATCCCCCGCAACCTGCTGGGGGTGAGCTGACTAATCCGAGTTTATCCTCTAACGGCTGATAAAGCTGGCTAGCATGTTAGCGGTTAGCTTGCCAGCCACGGTTTTCCCCCACCACCCTTGTGAGTAGTCACTGTATCACCAAGCTTCTACAACCAAATATTTTGACAAAGAGTTGCAAAAGAATATCACGTGACCGCCCACAATCTGTCATGTAGATTTATAAGCCGTTATTTCCAGAGGAATTTCCATGAAGGAGCTGCTTCTGGAGAGAGAGCCATTCAAAACCTTGTAAATATTCACTTTGTTAGAAACTTTATTCTCCATATTTGTTGAATTGTATGTATCAGTAAAAGGTTACTCTACCAATTAAAGGGAATTAAATGGATGTGCACCAATTGAGCCCTGTCTCCGTTACCATGTCATTATGAACAAATTACAGGAACCTTTTTCCAGGAAATTGCAGTCAATTCCTTTGTAGGAAATTATTTGTAAACTGTGGGACTGTAAAGTAGTGTTGAAGTTGTCTTCATGTATATTTCAAAGGAGGATACAGAATGATGTCCCGCTCTGTTCATTGAGCTCCACGAGGAATTGAACCGTCGACCCTGCCGGCGTCACGTGTTTTAATCAGGTTTAGCAGAGGCTCTGAGAATCCTGTTACTCAACAGTCTTATGTAAGAAGTTTCTTATCTTAATGGTGTTTTAATGAGAAACTTTCCCCTTTTATTTCTCAGCTGTATCTGAGGATCAAGCCGCGGCAGAGGAGCCTGGCTTAACCAACGGCTGGCAAATCCCTCGAAAGACCAAAATGTTGTGAGAAGGCCGAATTAACCTCTGGACTCGTGCAGCAGGGAGGTTGTTGTTAGAAAAGAGACAGATGTTTTCTGAACTGCCATTGGACCTGTTTGTTTTTTATAACGTCAGCGCAAAGAATGTCACAACGGACTGCTGGAGAGGCCGAAGAAGAAGAAGAAGAAGAAGAAGAAGAAGAAGAAGAAGAAGAAGAAGCAACAGCTCGTCTGGTAAAACAAACAGAAGATCTCTTTGGCAGATGTTTGACTGCAGCCGATGAGTCTTTGATATCCTCCCACCAGCCAGTCTTCTGGGTTCATCTTGGAATTGTTCTTGTCTTTTTCAAGATTTTATGTTATTGACATGCAACAAATCGAACCGGGGACATTACGTGAACCACGAGGCCACTGTCTTTTGATTTTTTGCCATTATTAAAGTATTTAAAGGCATAATCCCTTCGTTTTGTTACGGCAGCCACTATTTTCAACAGCTGTAGCAAAAATTAGCATTAAAACATTCAGTCATTTTTCTGTACGTAAGTATTGATATTATACGGAGCCACAGTCGCAAATTACATTTTTTTTTATGTGCATAAGATGAGCGCGATGTTTCTTTGGAGGCTCCGTAGGACAGAAGTTTCACTTCAGTTTACTGTTAAATAAATTGTAGGCAGTCTTTAGGTTACAGCTCAGGGCCTCAGGCAGGCCCAGCTCAGCGTGAACCGGCTGCCGTCCGCTAATGTTAGTTTGATATTCATATCGTTAATGTTCTGATGTTCCCCAAACACAGACGGGATGTGTGTGTTCAGGAATCACGCTTGTTTTGAAAGAGTGTGACAGTTCTTCAAGTTTATTTGCTGTCTGAGTCCGTTCTGCTGCAGCACAGAGGTTGTGTCGCTTTTTTAAAAGATTAAAAAGTCAGAAAGATTTCGTGTCATTTTTCATTCAATTCTTAAAAAACGATAATCCACATCAGCAGATAAACAACGTACATATGCAGTGAAAATTAAAATTCTGATTCCCACGTCGCCCTGTGTTGAAACTGAGGGCTTCATTACAAAAACCTGAAATGTTTTAACTCAGTGTTTTTCTAATATACTGATAGATTATTACATTTTCCAAAATAAAAGCCTGATCAGCTGAAATGAATTCCAAAGCTGTCTGTAAATCAGAGGATGCAGCGTGTATTTCTTTCACTCTTGATGAAGCTAAGCTAAACACATCCTGGACCTTATCTCTGTACTGTACACACAGACATGAAGCTAATATTCATCTTCTCATCTGACTCTGTGGAAGATGGAGATCATTAAGTTCCTTAATGGGAAAATGGGAAAAAACATATTTCAGTCAAGCAGTTTCATTTTTCAGCGCGACAGTTTATTTGTTAGCCAGAGGGACGGTCAGGAAAAACAAACTGATGAATACTCTTCAATGTTTAAATGTTCAGCCGTAGCGTTTGACCTCAGCTCAGCCTCCATCGTCTTCATCGTTCTGCAGAATCAACACGCATGCAGCATCAGAGTACAAAGTGCAAAGTCAACAGTAACTCCATTTGAACAGTAAGCAGTTTGAAAAGCTACACAAGATCCATGAAAAGTACATTCGATATTTAGGGTTACAATTGCACAGAACCTCATACAAAACTGTTTCAACACTGGATACATATTTCATATTTTAAATGAGAAGAAGAGAGTTTTTCTGCCAGTCAAAGAGCATGCAGGTTATGTTTCGCTGCAAAAAGCTGCCTGGTACATCAAACCTACAAACTTTTTACATCATCATCATTAAACATGACAGTCAGAACAAACTGGAAACCAAGGTGTCGTTAGTCAAAGCAGATACTGAATGTAATGTAGAGGCTTCAACAGCTACTCGAGTTAAAGACGAAGAATCTCTGTAAAGTGAGAAAACCAACACTTTCCACCCAAAAACAAAATGCATTTACATAATGACACATTTAACTGAAAGTTCATCAATACATCAACCTCCAAAAGTGTGGTTTATTATTATTATCTGACAAAATGTACCAACATCTGGCTGCTGGCTGGACTGCTGATCAATACCAGCTTGAATGGGAAAGAATGTCAACTGGTTTCTGTATGTGGGTCTGAAGGAGACCCAGAGCTGACTGGACAGAAGGGCTTCGTCTTAATGATTAAAAGTGCATAAAGTGCAAAAGAACAGAGAACAATAGAATGAGCTGGTGTTTGTTCACATTATAATCAGAAATCAGATCAGTGAGCGGAAACTCGCGGGAGTCAAGAGTCATTTTCTTTAACACGAGTTAGTAATTTACACTGAAGTTAGTAATGTGAGTGCTGGGAGCTTGGTGGCATAGTGACTCCTCGCAGGGCCAGCTGTTGAGCTGCTGTAGCTGCCAAGCTAACATGCTAGCTAGCCACAATAGCCCAATAGCTAGCTTGGGTGCTTGACAGTTTACAGAGGAGACGTATTTGTAGCGTTGACTCCTGTCGTGCTGCATCTTTTTGTTGCTGGAGGTTTATATAAAACTGGTGTAACGCAGCTGACATGATGGCGTCCTCCATTTTGTATTTCCTACTCCGACAAGAACATATTTCTTGTTTGTCCACACAAACTGTCAGAAAATGACCCCTGACCCCCACCCTGCTCAGCAGCAATATAAAACATTCACGATTTGAAGTTTATGGGCTGAAACATGCAAAACCAACATTTTGGTCCTAAATGTTTGATGAGCAGACAAAAACATCACCAAGAGACCCAGAATGTTGAAAAGAAACTAAAACTCCTTCTGGAAATAATCCCCCTCTTCAGATGTCATATCTAGTCTCAGAGACGTCAGCTCTTCCTGTGCAGCAGAGATCCAGGATCCAGATCTCCTCTCCTCGAGAGGTAAGCACTGTTCTGTTCCTCAAACCCCCCCGAAAATAATCCTGCTGCTTTCTCATGACAGCCGAGAAAAAGGAGCCTCTTAAATCAAATTGTGGCACAACATCAGATTAACCGTCCAGGCTTAAGTCCACTGAGGTCAGCCAGCTTTAACTCAAGACACGAACGTCTGCTGGGAGGAAGACGATGATGATGGACATCACAGCGGGAGCAAATGAGGACAGAACTATAGACCCAGCACAGGCGGATTAATACGCCGACATGTGGCAGGAGAATAAACCCGATCAGAGGAGCATTGATGACGTCTGTCCAGTCAAAGTTCTCACGCAGCTCAACATCTGCCGACTCAGTGACGGAGGACTTTAATGCTCCTGCAGGTTCTGGTCGTGGTTCTGGTTCTGGTTCTGGTCGTGGTTCTGGGAGGGGGGCAGCAGGCGGGTGACGTGGCCGATGCCCTTGGTGACGCCCTCCCTGAAGAGCAGCTTGGCGCCCAGTCG
>NC_092181.1:27673369-27693369 GCF_043641665.1 Enoplosus armatus | reverse complement strand
CTGTAACTAAAGATGTGCTCTGTCATCAGCTCACCTCTCCTTTGCTGTTGAAGCCCAGGATCTCGAAGCTGATGCTGGAGGTGCGTCCGGTCTGGATCTCGTGCAGATGTCTGAAGAGGTTGAGCCGCGCTCGGCCTCGACCGTTGTCCAGCTCGCCCTGCGTCAGGACGCCCAGCAGGGTCGACTTCCCCGAGTCCACGTTCCCCAGAACCGCCACCCGCAGGTCCAGGAACTGTCCCAGTCCACAACAACATGACGGAGGAGTTCATAGTATCTAATGTAAGTCTGTTTAAAAAGGTCTGAGTGCGTCATGTTGTGGTCCTTTTTAATGTGGGGCGTTTTCAAACCTGTTGTTGTTTTAGTCCTGTTGAATCAGACTCTGGTTTGTTTTCCCTCTTGGTCGTTTGGGGAGATCTGAACACAGCGGTCGTACTCGAATGTGGACCAAAACAACCACACCAAGACCCTTTAGAGGAAGTGGTCTCGGCCTGGTCCCAAACTAATTCTGGAGCAGTTCCCTTGTGGTGGGAACGTGATCCGACCCTGATCTGACCCGACTACAAGGTGTACTCTGCAAGTTTGAGCTAAACGGCCCCCGTAGCCTGGTGCGCTTTGCATGCTGGGATAAAGGAACAGCAGTATAATATAGTTAATAGTAGTGAATAATGATTTGATGGCCTGGACTAGCTTCTTGTTAGAGCCTCTTCAGGACCGCTGACCAATGACTGAGTCTCACCTGACTTTTAGTGACGAAAAGGAAAACAAGCTCAACAAAGCGACCAAACTACAGGTTTGAAAACGCCTTTAAGCACTCACACAGCAGGAAACCAGGACCTGGAGCACAGACTCTCACCTGCTGATCATCAGGAACTTTCCGAACCAGGACTTCTGCGATTTTGCGGGTGTTTCTGTCAGAGTCGTAGTCCACCTCCCTCTCTCGGAGGAGGGTGATGTCGGCACCGACTCTGACGAGACAGAGAAGCAAGCCTGATCAGCCAGATTACAACTCACAACAGTCTTTTAGTTAACACCGACCACTTTCTAAAGCAGACCATCAGTTCTAGATTCATTTATATATATTCATTTATGTATATTATGACCTACATGAGGTAAATCCTCAGTTGAGAAGAGGGACTTTTTATTGTTAATAATATTGTTAATAATTAACGAGTGTAAAAGTTTGTGCAGTTAAGAGAGTTTGTTGAATCCAACCTGAAACACAAACGAAAAGACTAAAGTGGTGACACAGACTCTGAAATCAGGTGACCTACTTCTCTGCCATCCTCTTTAAGGTCTTGAGCGAGGCCTTCATGTCGGCCTCCGTCAGGCCGACCAGCAGGCCGTTGTCTTCCACTCCGATCTGGTAGACGGCCTCGCCGCGGCCCTCCTGCAGACGCCACTTCAGCTGCGTGGCCAGATGCTCGAAGCGATACTGAGTGGGATTAACCAGCTTCAACTACGACGGCAGCAGAGACAGAGATGCATGACGGAGCAGCAGGTAAATATCCACAGAGCACAGTTTAAACTGAGCACCACTCACACACAGCCCATTACGACTAGAATCATCAAAGGAGATATTCTGCCCACTACTTTCTCCACTTATTGATTCATCGTTTTGTTTATAAAACATCACAAAATAGTGAAAAATGCCCGTCATAATATCCGACAGCCCGAGGTGAGGTCTTCAGATGTCTTGTTTTGTCTGACCAACAGTCCAAAACTAAAGATTACCAGTGTGATAATCACATATGATGTGTGATCATGTGTTTCCCCTCTAACCTCCAGAGATGCAGCGTGTTACAGTCTGACACAGATGACAGATGAGGGTAATAAACAGTACTGGGTGAAGCCGCTAGACGTGATCACTGCTAAACAAGAGTCACAACTCAACTTAGTTAAAACTAATCCAATATTTATACAGTTAAAATAGTTCAAAGTGACATTAGGCCAAAGGTGGTACAAAAGACAGGGTTTCTGCAGAGTTCACTAAGTTAATAACACATAGAATGAAACGTAATACCTGTGTTATGGTCATACTGGACAAAGTATGAAAGATATGAAAGAAAACCGTAGAGACGATGAGGCCTAGAGTTATTTACAAAGTTCATTGATTTATTGACATTTCACATTTTCGTCAATACCTCCCAGCAGTGTACAGTACAACAATTAGGCCAGCAACTAACTATTATTTCATTAAGGATTAATCTGCTGATTGTTTTCCACGACACTAAGTCAGAGTTAGTTACCTTGTACTCAATGTTTCCTTCTTCAGCCTGGAAATAGAGAGAAAGAAGACAGATGAGGACACTTAACAACAGACTGATGACAACAAGACTGGATTAACCATAAACCATTGTATACACCATCTGCATGTAGGTGTATGGACACCTCTATCCACATAGCATATAATACACGTGTATTTTCTGTCTGGTTGTGTTTCTGTCTACCTCAGTACTGGACACCCAGAGATGAAACTGATAATGTACTGTATTTGATGAAGGGCTCCTTCTGTTCCTGTGCTTTCAACACTTCTGCAGGTGGCTTCTGGCTCACAGCACAGTGAGGTGAGATAGGATGAAACCATTTCCACCTCTTTTTCACTTTTGAGAATTAAAGCGGGGCTTGCGGTGGATCCAGGGACTTTCTAAAGGGTTTAACTTTGCAAGATATGACATTTGGGACTTTTCTTTAAATTAACAACACTCCTATTTGCTGAAAACAAAAATAAAAGCTGGCACGTGTATTGTATCTTCCCATTGTCAATCACTATGTGTGTATTTGAATAAATATGTCTTATTATCATTCATTTTGAGGACCCTCCAGCCTTGGCACATTCAGTTACAGTATGCAAGTGCTGTCTGACCAGCCTGAACAATTGTAACAACAATAATTGTAGTAAGTTAAAGTTTTGTATTTCGGGCAGTTATTAAGACATGCTGTTGGATATCACTTGAGGAAATATGTTATTAGCTAGCTGTACTAACACCACAGCCCCTTCAGTACACTATGTGAGCGGCAACATGCACCTTGTTCCGCTGCGCGCTCATTTCTGACATGAAGAGAATGACAACCTAATTTCATTGACTATTCTCGAAATTTAAAGTTTGTTTCTATAAAGGAAACTGCAGTTGATATATAATGCCTAACTAGGAGCTTTCCCTATATCGAAAAGATGAACTTCTCTATTCGGCAAATAGTTCAATTGCCTCAATTTGAAACTGCCGGGCCTATTTTCCCCTGTAGTTACAGCTTTCTTCCACCAAATATAACCTAAGTCGGCTGGAGCTTTAAGTGTTAAACAATTCTGAAAGTTAGAAGCTAAAAATAGTAAAACAAACACTGCCTCTTGTTGTTGAAGCATATGCCGAATTATTGATTGGTCTTTATTGTTTCAGAAAAGATATTGAGACAACTTCTATAACCTTTGTGCCTTAACGTTTCTGACAAAAAAATGTTCAATTGTCAGATATTTGAGTGCAATTCGGCGTGACGTTTTCTCCAGGCAGCGGATATTGGCGGAAGGGGCTCTTATATAAATTCTAGCTCACAATAACAGTATTTTCAGGCCATGTTATAGATATTTTATTGGTGTGGTGTAAACTAAATGTATCGGTAATTAGCCTGAAACTAGCTAGGGTTTGCTGCAGCACCACTAGCTAGCTGGCTAGTTTAGCGGGCTGGACGTCCCGTTAATCCCCGGGCTAAAGAGCGGAAGCTACCTCCGGTGGGAAATAGGGAGGTGGTGTTTTGTTGTTCCTGTTGTTCTTTTTATTCCTTCTTCTCCTGCCTCGTTTGCCTCTTCTCGTTCGCGACTTTTTCGATGTTTTCTTCCCGTTATTACCGGAGCCGGTGCCCTGTCCGTGTCTGCCGTGTCCGGGCGACACTGCACCACTCTCCGACAAATCCACCATCGCTGAGCTCAGGGTGTCACCGGCCGTCTGGAGCGTGAGATCACCGGGAGCAGTCTGAACTCACGGTAATGAAATCACATATATTAATAAAAATAAAAAATAACAATAATAAAGCTCCTCTTTTGAACATCACATCTACCCAAACAAACGGCCTGTCTGGCTGAAGCCCCGCGGAGGAGGATGCTCTCTCCTCCTCAGCATCATCAACACTGGCAAGACTGCTCCACCTTTACTGCGCATGCGCCGACCGTGCATGCAGCCTGTTTCAGTCGCCCCTGTTTGTTTTCTTATTTTTTCTTACTTTTCTCCTTTATTCCTTTATTTAACTCAGTACTTTTTTCACTTAAATATTATAAATGTGTATATTTTTTATTTCTATTTTTTTTTATATCTTATTTTTGTACATACTCTTATTTCTAAATGCATGCTACTTTCTAGTCTTGAATGGCAGCACCGGTACTGCATAATTTCCCCCCGGGGATCAATAAAGTATTTCTGATTCTGATTCTGATTCTGATAGATACAAGACAGCTTCCAGATACAACTTTCAAAATAATTTCACCAGGACGTTTTCCAAATAGGAAAATGGCTTAAATTTCAAAGTAAAAGCAACAGCAGCTGAGATTTTTTTGATGTGGTGGAAAGTTTCTAAACCAGAAGTTTTAAGTGATATCAAAAGAACTGAGTTAGGAATGACATTCTGTAATGACATCTTACACAAACTGTTTTTATGTAATTGTGCCACAATGATTAGGACGTTTGGTTATATGTCTCATCATTGAGGAATAGAAACAATAAAAACAACAGATTACAACTGACAAGTCACCCATCTAAACCTCTTTTCATTTTATTTCTATTAATGAAAATGTGAGAAAACATGAGATTTAAGAATTCTACTTTGTTCATAATTTGCTCTTTATTTAACATGAAATTAATACATACAAACTTGTCAAAATTGTAATCCAAACACACATCAAATTGCTCCCAACACCCAAAAACACTCAAAAAAGGGCTACGGTTTTACGAACCCGTACGTGCTGGTCTGGTCTATGCCCTAACACACCAAAGCTTCTGGACCTATCCCCTTACAGTCTACCTCACAAATGTAATGGACTCTTACATCTAATAGATTTATTTAGAGTTTCTTCTCACCGTGTTTGTCATGATGGATCCATAGGTGAGTGCACCAGAGTGGAAGAGGTTAATGATTCCACCATTGTGAAGAAATGTACTTGTTGCCATAATAGTGAGATACATCTTCTCGGTGTGATTGACATAAGAGATGATCAGAGGGGCAGAGTTTTTACCGCCATAATCAAGACCCAGACAGAGGTATGGGAAGAGTTTCTCAGTGAAGGAGCAGCCAGTAAAGGAGTAGATAAGAGCTGCAGCATCTACGTCATAAAAGGAGACCAGACCCTCCCCATAATCCACAAACACCCCCACCTCCTGAGGCCGAGACTTCAGAGAGAGACGGACTGAAGGGTCATCAAGAGCTTCATACTCATTTCCAGTCCTGAACCATATGGTCATCAGGCATAACTCTTGCAACTGTCCTTCACCTTTAAATTACAGTATACATCTCTCATATTATTTAAATATATCTTATCGTCGGTGAACAATAGGAACAGTTCATCTCACTGCTGTTAAAAACCTTCAGAGTAAAAGGATTTTATAGGCTGTGACATCAACAACTGACACATACACAGCTAAAGCATTTGATTTCATTAATTTCTATGAATGCTATTCATGTGAGAAACAGATTGCAGAATTAAATCTCAACACAAGGTCCATTTAGTAGCTGTTCTGCAGCTTTAAATTGTCAAAGAGTTGTAGATCTGAGGGTCTGGTGTCTGGTGGCCACACACAGTCCCCTCATACGATGGTTGAGGGATGTTAACATCTGTCCAGTCCTAGATGGGTGGAGCAGCTTTCAAGGATGGGAAGCTTTGGAGGACGTGGAGGTGATCTTCAGAGAGTGAGAGCTGCTCCACCTCAGTCCTTCTCTTCTTAACTTAGAGATTTCCTGTTCCAGCTCTTTGATGGAGTCTTCATCCTGTTTCTGTGTGGTTCTCGGCTTCTGTTTGAGTTTATGTAGGCCTCTCTCGACAGACTCCTTTAGAGAAGTGAAGTATCTGGTAATTATGGTATTCAAACACAGACCGAACAAAGTACTTTACATAAAACATCAACAAGAAAATAATAACAGAATAAAAAGTCAAAGGGATAAACCGTCAAAAGTAAAATAGTATAAATGGTGAAAGAACATAATTTATGCAGATTTAAAAACTGTTTTTAAAGCAGCATTGTCCTTATGGCAATTTCGACTGAGTGTTTACTAAATAGGTATCTGTATTTCTTTGTTATGAAGGCACATGGATGTTCACTGATACCGACTCTGTTCAGCAAAAAATGGTTTTGTGACACAGCTGCTGTTTGTTATCTTCCCTATTAACATCTATAGCGATCAATAGAATTATACCCACAGACAAGTAAGATGTTAAAGACAAACTACAATAACTGTTCATCAGTACAACTGCATCCACAGTCATTTACATACTAAAAGCAACATTATCTTGTCACTACATCGCTGATCATAACAGACACCAGTAAACAAACATGTTATCTTTAAGTAGCATTATGATTGAAATAAACATCCATCCACCCTTTATATTAGTGACACATACAGAACTCTTTCTGTTCGTGTTCTAACACTGAAGCTTTATGACACACAGAGAAATATTCAAGCTCAGGACACAAGTAATAAAGGAATGACCACTCATATTCATAGGAAAACAAGTTCACACTGTACGTTATCACTGAATATGTACATTTGTTACCATAAATGACAATAAACCTTATTTAAAAGATAATCAGTCTCTCATTGTTTGGTTTGTTTTTATGTCTCTGATCCATCGACCTCCTAGTATTGACTGCTGCCACTGTTGTAGTATGAAAACTTTGCCTGGTATATATTTACACTGTGGTCATAAATTGTAAAGATTTCATGAGTATATTAACTGTTGACGATGCTTCATTGTTCAATACATTTCTGATGATAAAACAAAATCACACAGTTTGATTGACAGGACAGATGATCAGAGGGGCGGAGTTTATACCACCATCATTCCTACAGGGACTGAAGAATGGGAAGAGTTTCTCAGTGAAGGAGCAGCCAGTAAAGGAGTAGATAAGAGCTGCAGCATCCACGTCATAAAAGGAGACCAGACCGTCCTCGTAATCCACAAACACCCCCACCTTCTGAGGCTGAGACTTCAGAGAGAGACTGACTGAAGGGTCACCAAGAGCTTTGTACTCATTTCCATTTCTCAACCATATAGACCAGAAACCATCCTCAGGCCTCAGTGTGATTTCTCTCTTCCTGTTGATCGACTCTCTGGCCACTCCTAAATTCCATTTAGTCTTTCCTGTAACTTGAACCTCGTAGTAAAATCTGCCTAAAGAGAAACTCTGCTTTCCTAAAACAAAATTATAATGAGAAAATCTCTCTGGGTTGTTTGGAAGCCTCTTCCTAACATCACCATGTTTCACTCCTTTGTCTTCATCAGACAGGATGAGTTCAGGATGTGCTGTATCAGGATCAAGAGTCACATCCACTGCATACTGCTGGACCCTCTTCAGCTCTGCTTCAAGCAGCTTCTTCATCTCTTTACTGAGTGTCTCCTCCAGCTGAGACACAGCTCTCACCACAGTCCCCTCATATGATGGTGGAGGGACGCTGACCTCTGTCCAGTCCTTGGCGGGTGGGGCATCCTTTAGGGACGGGAAGCTTTGGAGGACGTGGAGGTGGTCTTCAGAGAGTGAGAGCTGCTCCACCTCAGTCCTTCTCTTCATTAGTTCAGAGATTTCCTGTTCCAGCTCTTTGAGGAAGCCTTCAGCCCATTTCTCTGTTGTTTTTTGCCTCTTTTTGATCGCCTTGATGAGCTCACACAGTCTTCTCTCAACAGACTCCTTCAGAGAAGTGAAGACCTGAAAACCTTCTGCTATCTCTCTGTCTGCATTTTTCTTACTGAGCTTCAATGAGTGTTTGATCTCCTGAACCTTCAGTCGTCTCTTCTGGATCATCTGCTGGATTTCAGCCTCTGTCTTCCCCAGCTTGGCCTTCTTTCCTTCACCTTCGTCCTTCAGAGGAACAACATCATGCATCTTGTGGTCTAAAACAGGGCAGAGCATGCAGACACACGTCTGGTCGGTCTTACAGAACAGCTCCAGAGGTTTATCGTGCTTCGTACACATCCTGCCTTCCAGGTCCTCCACAGGGTCGATCAGCTGATGTCTTTTCAGGCGTGAAGCCGTCAGATGAGGCTCCAGGTGAGTCTCACAGTAGGAGACCAGACAGTCCAGGCAGGACTTCAGGGCCTTCAGTTTGGTTCCAGTGCAGACGTCACAGGGAACTTCTCCTGTTTTGGCACGTTGTTGTGCTGAGCTGCAGCTTCTGGCTTTCTGTTGAGCTGACTGTCTGAACTGAGCGACCATCTCAGAGATGAAAGTGTTGACCCTCAAATAAGGCCTTGGGGTAAAAGCCTCTTTACACATGGGACACTGGCATGGGACATTAATATTCCAGTGTTTACTGATGCACTTTTTGCAGAAGTTGTGTCCACATGGTGTGCTGACAGGGTCAGTGAACACATCCAGACAGATGGAGCACAGAAACTGATCCTCAGGTTGCAGATTTCTGGCAGCAGACATATCTACACACTGAGAAGAAAAGTCAAAGTATTATGAAAATGCTTTGTTACACACGTATTTATCATTTGTATATGAAATATCAAAGTATGATTACTGCAATATTGAGAAACATCATTTTGAGTTCAATGGATTTGTTTCACTTAACTGAGATGTCCATGAAGTGTCATAAAATGAAAACAGTGTAACGTCCTGTTTGATTAGAGCTGTAGGCTTTGTGGTAATGCTGGTTGTTGAAAGACAGTAAATATTATCAGCCGCACTCACCAGTAGTTGAGTCACGTATTGAAAAAGACCTGAAGAACTCAGTTTAATACTTTTAGACAGAAACTCAGAGACTTGTCTCGACTGCAGCTCTGCTTTCGCCCTGACAAACTTTAAGTTTCACTTCATGAATGTGACGTTGAAGCTCTCCTCTTTCAGTGTTGCTCCGCCTCTTCCTGCAGCTGTGTGGTGAGGTTGTGTCTCCTCCTTCAGGTTTAGATGTGATAATAGTTACATACATTTGGAACAACATAACTTTCATCTTAACCTTTTACTTCTTTATGTTCTTTTGTCATCTGTGTGAGTTTTTCTGCTGCCGACAGAACAGCTTTCTCAAAGAGGTCAATGCCACATGCAAGAATACATGTTGAAGTCAGCAGACAACAACAATCCCTTTAGTCCTCAACAGCTCTGCAACAATCTTACTGTCAGTCCACAGTTCAGCTCCCTGTTTGTCCTGTTATGTTCTAACTTCCTCATGTTATTCTTGTATTTCCTTCTCTTCTACAGTCGTTGCTATATCAGAGAGGAAGTTGAAGCCCTCCTCCCTCTGATGTGTGCTGTTATGTTCACCTCTGGTGGCCACAGGAGGGAAACACATCTGACTCGACTCAGAGAAGAAGACTCCAGATACAAAATAAAACACTTTTCCAAGCAACTTGTTTGTGTAAATGCTGCATTGAAACTCAGCATTATATTAATGATCATCATAGGATCAGTTACAGCTGCAACCAGAGATTATTTTCAGAATAAGAATCAGCTTTATTGGCCTAGTGTGTGTACACATACAAGGAAGCTGACTCCAGTTTCTTGTGGCTCTCAATGTACACACACACACACACACACACACACACACACACACACACACTTATTACAGATTAATTTGCAGATTATTTACTTGATTAATTGATTGATTGATTTTGTGTATGAAACATCAGAAAATATGTACTTTACAATTTCACCCTCAAATATTATCAAATAAAGACAAAAACTACAAATAAATAACTAGAATAAATCATATAAAATCACAAAGTAGTATCAACAAAACATGCTTAACGTATCAAATGTAAAAGTCCACATTATGCAGAAATGCTTTCATCGTGTTATATTATTACTAATACATTGTATAATTGGATATTTTTACTTAATGTTGTAATGTGTAGCCAATTTTAAGTACTTTAAGCACTGCATCATAATTTATACGCTTTTCATTTGTTTAGCACGTTAATTGTTAATCAGAAAAGTAATTAGTATCTGTAAGTGTCACATGAATGTAATGGAGTACAAAAATACAGAATAAAATGAAAATACTAAAGTAAAGGTGAAGTACCTCTACATTATACTCAAGTACAGTACTTGAGTAAATATACTTTCCACCACTGATATATGAAGGCGTGTGGAGTTGGGAAGATTTGAACTGATATTATCACAAATGAGCTCTGCTGTTTTATTTTGAAAACTCCAACCGGAGGTACGTCTCTTTTCTACTTCTGCTAGCTTGATAATAAAGGGGGAAGCTGGTGGACAAAAACTTCTCGAGTCATGTACGATCTTAAAACAATGACCCCGGTTATTTTTGGGGAGTTAGAGGTCTAGATGTCCGTGTGAGGGTCTTCAGACACCGGGCTGCTCAGTTCTCCGACCCGCTCTGATTTTTATAGATACTGTTAGCCTGCGGATGCTAACTTCAGCTAGCCTGAAGCTACCGTAGCTACCAACTCGCCACACAGCAGGACAAGCTGAGCTGACAGAACTCCTACTGATTCTTGTGTGTTTTTATTTTCCCACCGCAGCACCACCAGCACAGTGAGTGATGTGGAAAGTAACTTTACAAGCGTTCGGTGTTTTGCTGTTGGCCTGGTTCTTCGGGAACTTTGTTCTGGGTTGGTTTCAACAAAACAACGTAAAACCCAAAACGCAGCACAGCGAGCATCCGAGCAGAGCTCCAGACAGCCAGGACCAGAGCTGCTTCTGCCATGTAAGTAACCTCGACACGGGGTTGGTGTAACCGCAAAGTCGACACGATGTTATTACGGTTTTATAATTCTATGTAAAGCTTTAAACGTGGCGATACGACACGACAACAGTAACCATTCAGGAAATCTTCTAGCATTTTCTACTGTCATCTTAATTTGACGTCACCGTGTGTGTGTGTGTGTGTGTGTGTGTGATGCTAGCTAGCAGCAACACTCTCCATCTGTGTCTGTGTGTGAAAGTCACATTAATACTCTCCTTTTTTTTAATCTTCTGGCAGTTATAAAATGAAAATTAACACGACAGTATTATATAAGTCAGTCATTATGTTTATACCGGAAACGGCAGACATTGTTGGCAAATAGCTAAATACTAACTTTTGTTTTTTATTTTTGTCTCTCTGATGAAAACCGTCTTGGTTTTTCAAGCTAGACGTATTTTACAAGTGGAATGAAACATTACGTGACTGTCACATTATTAGTTTGAAGCGTTTCACATTGTACTACGTTGCCGCTGGTTTCCGGAACTACCTTCATATAAATATTCACCATGTCGAGGCTTTACTGTAGAAACAGTGGTGACGTCGAGGACAAGTAAACAGAAGCATAAATATCCTAAATGACACGTCTTGAACTCAGACACAGATTGTGATTTTTAGCCAAACTGCTGTTATTTCCATTAGCGAGTAGAAAAGCGTGGTGTATTGTGATTGGCTGTGGCAGAGCTCCCGCCTCTTGCCCGCTCATGTGAGTTGTAGTCTTTTGCGCCACGCCTACCAAGCGCTCCCAACGGCCTCAAACCTGCAAGAGGACTACAAACCGGGAGGGGCCAAGCGTGGGGGGCGGGGTTTAGTTTGACAGCTGGTTGTTTGGAGGCGGGGCCCCGGGCGGGCATGGGACTGGAGGTCTGTAACGACAGCTCAGCCCGCAGACAGAGCTGCTGCTGTGACATATGGCCTCCAAGTTCACAGAGAGGAAGTTTGAAGGGAGTTAAAACACAGAAAGCAGAAGTAGGGACCAACAGCAGCATGTTGAGAGGAATTTACCTCTTCCTGCCTTTCCTGGCCCTCGGTGGACTGCTGCACACGGAGGTCAGCTGTGGTTTGGTTTATGCGATGTGTTTTGTACCTTAATGAGACTTTCCAGGTGTTTCTGATTGTGTTCAGGCAGCCGGAGACACGATTCTGACTCTGCAATACCAGAAAAAAGTTTAGATCAGTAGGAGAGGACAGGACCACATCAGCGTTTCTCATGTTTTATGTCTTACCGCTCATCATATACTAACTAAAGTAACAGAAGCTGGCTCCATATGCTTCGTCATATCTTAGTCTGCCATTTGATTTGGTCTAATAATTTAACGCAGTGTTTGTTTGTATAAAACAATTACTTATGGAAAGTAGTAAAAAAGGGTAGTGCTTTATTTTACAGGTGTATTATTTTCTAAGACTTTTCTTTTAGTTATCTGAAAAGATTATGTAATTTGGCACTAATATTTCGATTTAAACCCAACTCAATATTCATTTATTATTGGAAACTTAATTCATCCCGTGTATGTTGAACTGTATGCCCATTAACCAATTTCACATTTTTGTGTGTTAACAAGTAATTGGAAGTGTACCAGCTGAACGCTGTGCTTATTTCCCCTGTAATGATACCAAATTACCTAGTTTGTCTTTCCCCGTTAACATCTGGAAGCGACAGTCCTGGAAGATAAGTGTCCTTCAGTACAGCAGGAATAAACAATAACCAGCCATAGTTCATTTACAAGGATCTAGATTTTTGATTGTCTCACCTTCCAGGCAGCGACTGGTTTCCATTAAAGGTGTTTGCCATGTTGGTCACTGTGTGAACACGTGATGAAACACTGATATGGTCATTTCACGTTTCAGAGCTGGTGATCCAGTATTTTAGCTTGAAGGTTCCCAGTGTATCTGTTTATGCAAATAACAAAACCAAAGGAGACCGGCAGGATAACAAAGCTTTGAATAGACTTTGAATTGCTTCTCAGTAGTACATAAGGCATTGTGTCGCTGTAATAATGCTGTTCTTTCAAAGAGACCTTTAGAGCTGAAACGATAAGTCAGTCAGTGAAGTCCTTATTAAGAAAAAGCCCAAATTCTTCACTTCTAATTTCTCAAAAGTGAATATTTTCTGGTCGTCTTTGTCGTCTATAACAGACAAAACAAGACATTTGAATGTGTCAACCAGGCCTGTAGGAAACTGTAATGGCATTTGACATTTTATAGACTAAATAAGTCATCTGGTTTTTGAGAAAATAATCATCAGTTTAATTGATAATGAAAATAAGCCCTAATTTACACAGAACACGAACTGACCAGACACCTGACTCTGTTCTTTTAATCAGTTAAACCAGGTGTGTTTAAGACTACAGGTGATGGCTGGCAGGCACAGCAGAGTTAACTAATACACCTCGTCACAACAACCGGGTGGTGTTAAACGCCCTCCACCTTTAACGCCTTCCTCTGTTTGCTGAACCCATGAATGGTCTCAGATTTACACTCTGGTTGTTTAGTTGCTCCTCAGGTCAAACACGTTTGTCAGCAGCTCAACCTGAAGTTTGTGTTGGTCACATGGAGCTCTGAATTTTGTATGACCTGTACGGGTTCAGGTAACGGTGTGCCGCACACCCGCTCACAGCAGTGGTGGATATATTATGTATGGAAGTGCAGGTAGACAGCTGTCTGTCTGTCTGTCTGTCTGTCCTCCTGCTGTGAAAAGGTGGAAGTGGTGCCTCAGCGGTGAAGCAGCTGGATTTGTGCAGCATGTTGCATGTTTAATTATATAACACATTCAATAGAAGAGCGTGCAACACGACGTGCTTCACAAAACAAAAGTTTAACTCCGTAATTTTCAAAAGATGACGCCATAAGAAGAACTCATATTTCTACTTCAGATATACCTTTATTCTTGTTTTATGGATTTATTGACGACTCAGCAGTGTAATAAATATGTCCTGCTCCATAAAGTGATGGCAGATTATATCATGATAATAATATTATTATCTTTGTCAGGGCTGTAACTAACAATTATTTTCATTATCAACGAATGTGCTGATTCTCAGTCGTTGATTGTTTAATGTACAAAATGTTCCTCAGAGTGACGTCGTCACATGTTTTTTCTTTTATCCCAAAGAAGCATCTAAATGTAGTTTAGGTTGTTGTTCTGTCGTAGTTTGAGAGAAGTTTCATCGCGTGGGATTTAAGAGTTACTCTGCTTCTCTCTGCTGCAGCTGACGGGAGTCCTGGACGACTGCTTCTGTGACGTCGAAAGCATCGACGTCTTCAACAACTTCAAGATTTACCCTCGAATCAAGAAGCTGACGGAGAAAGACTACTTCAGATACTACAGAGTAAGAGCTGCTGGATGTGACTCCCCTCACCTGTCAATCACCGTGTAGCTCTTTATATGATGGAGAGAAACCAGATTTATAAGTCAATAAGAGTAAAATTCTGAAAACACTCTGTCAGTGTTTCCTGAGTCGTGCTTGTTGTTTACTGTCAGCTGCAGTGAGCAGTTTCTGCTTGTGACAAAAAACCAACGTGGATGTGTGGAGACGTTCATCTACTTTTACAAAACTGTGAAAATCTGTACGAGCAATGTTCCTTCACCAGAAACGGTTCACTGCACCGACACAGAGTACTGCAGGTATTCACAGAGTACAGAGTACTGCACCGACAGAGTACAGAGTACTGCACCGACACAGAGTACTGCAGGTATTCACAGAGTACAGAGTACTGCACCGACACAGAGCACTGCAGTATTCACAGAGTACTGCAGGTATTCACAGAGTACTGCACAGACAGAGTACTGCAGGTATTCACAGAGTACTGCGGGTGTAGACAGCACTTTGGAGATCCACTCTGTGATATTGAGGCTCAAGCTAACCTGAAGCTAAAAGCAGCCGGTCTGTGAACAGGCTTTGGTGAGCAGACGTCATGTGAAACCACAGGGCCGTTTCAGTATGTCGTCACATTTAGCTGCGTTACGAGGACACGAAGGATGACTTGATGAAATATTGTGAAATACGTAAACTATTGAAACTGTCGTCCACAAACAGATGCAGCCGGGTGTTTTCAGTGAATACTTTATGTATATGTGTTAAACTGGTATTCCAGCCTCTGGGGACGTTTACAGCTTAATTTTTCAAAAAGCTACTTGTGCATTTGGCCAGTCTACCACTGATATCACCTTTTAGACAGACTGAAAGCTCCAGGGACGCAGTCAGCTGTCGGTCTGTTGATGCAACAGTTCGAGAGGAGGGCTGAACGATTTGTTTGGTGGCTAAAACCTCTCTAAGGTAAAGTGCCGATGGACATTTTCTCTTTTCTCCAGGTGAACTTGAGGCGACCGTGTCCCTTCTGGCCTGATGACGGACATTGTGCCATCAAAGACTGCCATGTGGAGCCCTGTCCAGAGGTCAGAGGTCAACCACACCTGCTTAATGATAATAATAATACATCTTAATACATAGGTCTCAGTCTATGAGCCTGGACTTTTATTAACTATGAATTATTTTTGTTTAACACCAGTTTAACAAAATGTATGGATGATTTAGTGTTCATTTCTTTAGCTGTTTAGATAAAGCTGTCGCTCATCGTTTGTTTGTTGATCTCTGTTGTGTTGTACAGAGTAAGATCCCCGTGGGCATCAAGTCTGGGAACTACAACAAGGTGAGACCAGAGGAGATGAATGTGGGGCTTGACATCAAACACACAGTGTAGAACATCAGCAGACTTTCTACCTGTTCGTCTCTGGACAACAAACTCCTTTAACTTGTTTACTGGAGTTTAGGACCAGCTGCATTTATTCCAGCACTCTCCGTCTCGTTAGCTGATTCAGTAAACACACACACACACACACACACACACACACACACACTGTGTAAACGCTGGGAGCACTCAGCTTATGAGTGTTTTCCAGCTCTTGGCTCGCAGCCTGGTGTTTGTCTTGTAATGACCCAGAAGTGTTTGGACATCTGCACTCGTCTCAGTGAAGGTCGAATCTGTTTCACTGACCGTCAGCTGGTGAAACTCAGTGGGAGGGATTTAAGGACACATGATTATGTGCCAGCTCAGCAGTGAAAGTCTCAGACTAGAGGAGTTTACGAGTCCTAACTGGAACAGGTTCATCGTGTAGTAACCTACAGGCATCAAACACTGAACCTGTGCAGGCTTGAAAAGGGCCTGTTTGTAGTTTCCTGACTGACAGAGACTTCAGGATTCACAGTGATTACAATGGATTTAAAATATCACACTTTATATAGAAACTTCTCCTGCAGCATAATCTCTTCTTCTTCTCTCACATTTTCACCGCTGCCTCTCTGTGTCAAACCTCAGGAGGTTACAGAGCTCTTTGATTTCGTCAGAACTGCTTTATCGTAGCTCACGCGTTGGCTAGCGTGACCCGACACCTTTCATGAAGTGAGTGTCGAAGAAGAAATCGTTCCTCAAACTACTTTTGTCAAAAGGGGGACTCTTTTTTAAGAAGACGCGAGCTAGTTATTGTAATACCTTCCATGGAGGTTTCTGTGTTAAGGATATCATTACAATATATAGAAACCTGTGTAGAGATCATAGCATTATTATTATTACTGTTAGCATGACATCAACAGCTGCACTATTCCTCTCACTAACAGTCTCCCTCCCTCTCCAGTACTCCCAGGCAGCGAATACGATGTCGGACATGACAGAGTGTGAACAGGCCAAAGAACTGGGCGCCATCAACAGCACCCTGAGGTGACACCACAGACTTCCTCCTGTCTGTTTTATCTTTCAGCTGCAGACACTTTCACTCTGCCAGCTGCAGCAGCAGCTTCAGTAGAACCAGGTCAAACATTTACCAGCGTCAGACTGGCAGCGTCCCACCGTTCAAGACTGACCTTCACTGCTTCTCTGTCGTGGAAAATGTGGAGGGTTATCATAAGTTGAGACCACACGAGTTAGAGAATCTGATGAGGGAACATTCAAACCACAGATAAGTTATAGTTCAACGCTCTCGATATTAAAAACCTCCTCAAGTCTAAAAAGGAACGAACAAACCAGGAAGAGAGACCAGGTGGCTTTCACACAGTGGAACCTGCTCTGTATTTGTGATCCACATCGTATTTCTTGACTTGTCTCTCAACAGTTAGTGGATATATATATATATATATATATATATATAATACTTTCTGTCCCTAGACTCACCACTTTAGTCCACATTTTCTAAGCTTTATGTTGCGCTGTATTCACAGAGTGAATGTGCCACAAACACAAAATATTTGGCTCGACTTTGTGAGCAGCAACATATTGAGAGGACGCCATACCCGAGGTTCAGTTAAAGCAGAAATGATTTACAATAAAGAAATTGCCACTTTTAACCAAAAATATGTGAGACCGGAGGCCTGGCCAAACATAACAAGAAAATGTTTTTGGTTCTTAAAGAGATTTGATTCATTGGCTCGTCGTCTTCTTACGTGTCACTTCCTGTTTCAGTAACCAGAGTAAAGAGGCGTTCGCTGACTGGGCGAGACACGACGATGCTCAGGACCACTTCTGTGAGCTGGATGGTGAGGATTCACTTTGATCTGCAGTACTGGCCCCCCAGAGGATGAATCCTTTTTGTGACATTTAATCTAACAACACAGAAATATCAAAACCTAATCACATTTCCTGATCACGTCGCTTTACATGACGTTTCCTCCAGCGCCACCTTCAGGACAAACCGGAGACTCTGAGAAGAGATGAATGTTTGTTCTGTCCAACGCTGTCGTGTTGGTGGAGCTCGCTTACATGTTACCCATGATTCAGTCTGTTAAAGTGTGTGTGTGTGTGTGTGTGTGTGTGTGTGTGTGTTTTAGATGAAACCTCTCCAGATTCTGAGTATGTGGATCTGCTGCTGAATCCAGAACGATTCACTGGATACAAGGGTCCTTCAGCCTGGAGAGTCTGGAACAGCATCTACGAGGAAAACTGCTTCAAGTGAGACACACACACACACACACACACACACACACACACAGCTGGTTGTTGATCTGAGCATTACAGCAGTTCAATAACTGCGTCCTTTATCTGTAATGTGGCCTTTAACATCAGTTTAAAACAACAAACAAGCGTCATCACAACTTTATTGGCATCTCTCAGCTGCCACACACAGTACAGATGAACAGTATTATATTATCCTGTAATATTCGATTGATTAAGTCTGAGAAAACAAGATTCCTTTGATTCTTTATTGATTTCTTCATTTCTTTAAGACTCGCACACACAAACACTTTTCTGTGAAATTATGAATGCGGGTTACTGAGAGAAGCGTGTTATCTGTGTGGTTTTGGTGTTTTTGCCAAGTTTTATTCTTTGTGTTCAAACAAAGTACTGAAGGCTAACACTGTTAAGTTTTTAAAATATAGGAAACAGTGAATTCTCTTTGCGTTCAAATGTAAAGCCTCCTGCCAGTTTGACTCTAAAGCTGTGATGATTATTGATCATTAATACGAATCTTTTTTTGCCAACAGGCCCCGATCAGTGTACCGCCCTCTGAACCCTCTGGCTCCGAGCAGAGGTGAGTCTGAAAAATCAATAAGTGCCCAGTTCAGTTTCATCAGCTGCAGTTTCAACAAACCAAACGTGGATCTAAAGCGCAGCCTTTTGTTGTCGTGGCAATAAGTTACTGCTCCTCTTTATACCTTATTGGTACTGAACTGTGTGACAGCTGCTGTCAAATGTCTGCTCAGGTGCAAAATGTTGTGCTCTTTGATCCGATAGTTTCCACTTGTCCTCAAAGGAAGGTGTGTGTATATAAAGTATTGTTTTGGCGTCAGTACTGAACCTCAGAGCCCTCATGGTTATGATTTGTTATATCAGAATTATGAGATAATTATTCTCGTGGCGCCTCTGTTTGAGTGTGTGTGTATTAATAGATCAGACCTAACAGAGCTTTGTTCTCTCTGTCTGTCTTTCTGTCTTCAGGAGACGACGATGGTGAGTAAAACTAAAGTGTCTTCGAGGGAATTTATTTTTAGCTGTGCTGTGAGAATCTGACGGGATGTTTTTTCTTTTCTGCCGTCGCTCACGTTGCAGGAGAAGGTTTCTACAAGTGGCTCGAAGGTACGTCCTCCCTCACGTTTCTCACATATTTCTCCTGCCCTGAAAGGAAATATTCTGCGACATGTCTTCTACCTTTTCAGTTAGCAAACAACGTTCCACTTCCTTCTACAACCTTCGCTTCCTGGCTGCTCTTGATGTAGAAACAGTTGCATCTCGGGTGACGTAAGACTTTGACAAGTGAAGCACTTTTAAGTTTCCATTTAATCTGGATTAACCTGAAGAAAAGCTTCAGATAGAAAAGTCTGAAATGAGTTGTCATTAGTCTCCTGCTCTGAGTTGGACTCTCCGTCGTCGTTCCTCCTCTGTACATCACGTTTCCTGTCGTCGTCACCAGCAGCTGACAGCAGCGGGCCTCTTATCTCCTCTCTGTTTTCTCAGGCTGTCTGCCTGCTGAAAGATCGCTGTTTGTTGGTTTCAAAGAGGCCAGAAAGTCTTCACACAGAGCTGTCAATCATCTGTTGTACGGCCTCATTAACATGATGTCCGTCTAAAGCAGGTTCATCCTCAGATAAAGCAGACCGCTCTGAGAGAAGCGAAACTGTTTTAGTTTAGTTGACAGAATGAGACGGGAGACATTAAATCACTCCAGGTAACTATGTGAGATCATGTTGCCAACAAACCAATGAAATAAAAACACAATAACAACAATCCATCTTCTAAAAATATATGAAATATATGTCGAACTGTTGCTGTAAGTTGGCCTTATTTTTAATATTATGGTGGAAACCTGCACAGGTTTAGTTCAAGGCTGTTTGAACATCTGTCTGCTATAACAAACAGAGGGATTCTGAAATGAATGTAAATCACTCAATCCTTGTGGCGTTTGGCATGTAGATGCATTAAATCTGGTGTCTGTGGTGACATGCCTGCCATGGCCGGAGTGGGCTGTTGCCATGGCTACAGCAGAGCCATGTAGAGAGTCGCATCAAGGCTTGATCGTCCCGTGATTCACGTAGACTTCAGATAGTCCCAGGAAGTTAGAATACGTGAATATAAAACATCCATGGTGAATACAGAGAGGACACAACTCTCACTCT